>NC_058132.1:668932156-668980138 GCF_016433145.1 Gracilinanus agilis | reverse complement strand
CTCTCTCTCTCTCTCTCTCTCTCTCTCTCTCTCTCTCTCTCTCTCTCTTTGTGAAGGCAAAGAACTGGAAATTGAGGGATCACTCATCAATTGAGGAATGGCTAACCAAATTGTGGCATATGACTGTGATGGAATGCTTCTATGCCATAAGAAATGATGAGCAGGCTAATTTTCATGAAACTTGAAAGAACTATGTGGGATAATGAACAGTGAAATGAGTAGAACCAAGAGAACATCATACATAGCTACAGATTTAATTCTTGAAGGATAAATTTTGAACGTCACTTTTGGAGAACAAACAGAAAAGTGGAAACGCGAAGGACATAATTTGTATGAACATGACTGTCTCCTCGATGATGCCTACTGTGATGTGGGGAGAGAGAGAGAGGATGGGATGCTTGTGGATAAATTCTATTAATAATAATTTTTAAAAAATTGAACTGGATTTTAAAAATCAGTTGGATAGCATCTTAAAGAAGGTGATACGGATGGCAAAAAGGTTTGAGGCCAAGACATGATCAGTTGAAGGAGCTACAAATATTTAGCATGGAGGAGAGGAAACTGAGGGGGTGACATAATGGCTTTCTTTAGGTATAGGAGGAGCTTTTAAATGAGGGAAGAGAGCTGACTTTTTCTTTGCTTTGTTCCGGAAGGCAGAACCAGTAACCATGGGTAGAAGTTAAGTTTGATATAAAAAAAATCTTCAAACCAACTCAAAACATTTCTCAGCAATTAGAGCTGATCAGTAGGAAGGGGGATATCTCCACAGGTCACATAGCTCCCTCATGGAGGGTTTCAAACAAAGGCTAAATGACCACGAGTTAAGACTGCTTTCAAAATGGCATTTGCTTCAGGTATGCATTGGTCTAGATAGTCTTAAATGTCCTTTCTAATTTCGGTCTCTCATGCTTCTGGAGTTTATGACGGTGAGCAGATGCTTAGACTTTTCTAAACCTTATTAAAATCATACCAGGAAGTCGAGTCTCAAATTTTAAATTATCCCCAGACAAGAGTCTATGCTTCTTATTTACTTAGTCTATAGGCCTAGGATGGTTTATCTTTCTTAATTCTAAATATCTTTCCTTTCAGTCCTTCTCTCCTCACTTTCCTTCCTGACTCCTCTATAAATGGGCTTCCTTTCTTCTGGGCTTACTCTGTTTTGCCCAGTGAACAACCATCCTTCCCTCATTGATCTTTTTCCCCCTTTACCTTCATATCATCTAAACTTATTTTCTTTGGCTCAGATTTACAAATCTGATAAACTAAGCAAAGATAAAATATAAAAATATATAAAATATAAAGAAAAAACAAAGATAAAGTTGTTGGTTTTCTCCAGCTACTTTGTACTCATATTTTATATTTACTTGTCTGTGAACAAGCTACTCCACTCTCTAGCAAAATGTGAGCTCTCTGAAGGTAGGGATTGTTTCATTTTTGTCTTTGTGTCCTCAGGATCTAACATAATACCTGTCACATTTTCCTCATCCATAAAATAAGGGGTTTGGGCCAGATGTTTTCTAAGGTCCCTTTTTATCCTCTCTCTATGATCTTATGAGATGCTTAATAAATATTGGTTGAATTGAACCCCATCTTGGTTTTTTTTGTACTTCAGAAATGAACTCTTGGAATTGGCACTGAAGAAACGTCTCTGACAGTGGGAATTTGGGGTGCAGTGGCAAAGTGACAGTGATCTTTGATGGGTTTTTTAGCAGTGACCCTAAAATTGTAAAATGGATGGAGGTTGTCTAGGTTGTACAACACTAATCCTGTTCTCTCCCCACCCCCTTTTTGAAATGTTGAAGAGAAGTAGGGCAGTTCCAGGGGTAGCTGGCTTTTTGACTGAGTAGAACAAGCAGAACACCTAGAGGGCAGGTCACTGTATTATTTAATAGCAGAAGCTTTGGAATCTGGGGCTCACCTGTGATCTCAGGGGGATTCTTTCAGGAAATGTTCTCAATGTAGAACAAACAGATTTCCAGCTAAAGACTGTCTCTGACAGCCCCAGTGTGATGTTCTGGGGTTTGCTTCCTGCCTAATGTGCTAATAGGCTCTTTGAGATTTGGGGATCCATTCTAGATATCACTTTAAATCTGATTTCTGGTTTCCTACTTCAAAAGAATCCTTCTGTCTCTTAAACGCTATGTTCTTTGGCTGTTTCAGGGGACTATGGGAATGGACACAAGCCATGGAGTTGTTTGACTGGTGAATCCCAAACAGCTTCTTGTAATGGGAGAATCTGGTAGCTGACATATCTCGGGGGGCAACATGTTTTAAATCAAAAGGGGTCCTTATTTTACCCTGTTTTTCCATCTGTATGCATGCAGCATTCTTGGTCATTCCAGACCCACCTGTCTGAGAGCATCGAAATCGAAAACAGGAGTCACTCTCAAATTTCACCTTGATTTAATCCATCACCGAGACATACTGGCTTTTCACTGCATATATGAAAAAAACCAACAGCAGGACATTTAAACAAAGTGACACAGATCATTGGCAGATCAACCGAAGATGACAGCTCCATCAAACAAACGTATGTGGAGAATTTCCACAGGGCAGCTCACACAGCAGCCAAACCCAATTTGTTTAGTATACATAAGTTAGCTGCTTAGAAACATTCACAGCACTGCTTGCCAGATGATGACTTTCCTAGGTAAACATCCATTTAGCAGCATATACCCATCCATGAAAGTGTTAGCGTGATTTTGATCTATTCTCTTGGACTCTTGAAAATATGACTTCATTCCATTGGCAGCCAAGTACCAAACCCACACATGCACCATTTAGGCTAAAGGAGAAAAAAAAAAAGCAGCTATACACTTATTTCAAAATGTAATATAACCATCCAAAAGGTAGGTGAAACTCCATAAAATTGACAGGCCATTTCACTCTTCTGACAAGCAATAAACCAAGCGTCATTAAAATGGATGTCAAATTATAGGGCAGAGAAGCGTCAGGGAAAAAGCCTACCTTGTGCTATATATCTGAAATGGGATGTGTCGTATTTGTCTGGCGTTTCCCCGCACTCCCAGCCTTGCTTAGCCTAAGCTTGGAGCTGCTCCAGTGGGGATGTTGACGGTGTTGGGACTATGGAATCAGATCTCGACTAGGAAAGAGCATTTGGCTCCTTCAAGGGGGCATTTTGTTACTTGTCAACTTCTTCCATTCAGCAGCTAATTTTTTAAAATGGTGTCATTGTAAAAGAATGGGATAATATGTTGGAGCACATTTGAGATAGGCCAAATGAAAGAGTATAAAATGTTGACAAAATCACTTCCGAGAGTCATTTACAAACCCAGCCCTAGTACTCACTCACTGCTGGGAACTCCAATGTGAATTGTGGGAAGGTTCAAGTCAGGGCTATAGATAATTAGCCAAATGCTTCTTTTGGATTTTTGTCAGGCTTTTCCTTCGTTCCTTTGTTCATTCGTTCCTTTGTTCGTTCCTTCCTCCTTTTTTCATCTTTCTCTTTTCCTGCCTTCTTCCTTTTTTCATTCCTCCATTCCTTAGATATTTTTAAAAGCAGATTTTTAAACTTCATTTAGATTTTTCTTTATTACCCCCACCAAGAGAACCATCCCTTATAACCAAAAATTTTTGTAAAAAGGAAGAAAAAGAAAGAGAAAAGAAAATTCAGCAAGACTGATCAATACAATGAAAAAGTCTTATGCTATAAGCAATGCTCTACACCCAGAGACCCCAACTTTTTTGCAAAGGAATGAAGGGAAATGTCTTGTTATATTTCTTCTTTGGGGTCAAATTTCTTTTTTTTTTTTATAGAACATTCGATTTTGATTGTTTTGTGGTTTTTTATTCCATTTACCTTGTGGTAGTTCCTGTGTATGTTGTTTTGCTGGCTCTGCTTGCTTTATTCTTCACTAATTCATATAAGTCATTCTGTGCTTTTCTGCATATACTATACTTGTATGGTACAGTGATAATCTAGTGTATTCCTATATCACAATTTACTTAGCCATTCCCCATTTGATGGACATCAACTTTGTTCAGTTCTTTGCTATCCCCAAAAGTGCTTCTACAAATTTCTTGGTGCAAATCTCACCTTCTGTTAATGATCTTCTTTGGAAACCTATGACTAGTGGTGGAATCTTTGGATCAAAATGTACGGCTATCTTAGCTACTTTCCTTGCATATGAATTAATTTGAATACCTATAGTGCATCTGTTTTCTTTGAAAATAAGTTTTGTTTCTATTGCTTTTCATATCACAGCTTTTCTGTAAATGCCTCCTTACTCTCTCCATCATATTTGATCCCTTCTGTGTAACAAAGAAAAACAGTTTAGAAAAAACACTCAGGATAGTGAGCATATCTCATCAATCTCATCATTTAAATATAATTCCACATTAGAAATTCATTGCCTTTCTACAAAGGACAGAATTGTTTTTATATCTTTTTTACTGGTTTTTCTGTTACTTGGAGTTTGGTTTAGAAACCCGAGCGATCTTTTAATTTGCATCATTGCAGCCATTGTGCATATTATTCTTCTGGATCTGCATATTTCATTCTGCATCCCTTTGTACAAATCTCTGCACATCTCCTTTCTTTCTTCAGATTCATCATGTCTGATGGTAACATCATCATTCCTATTTGTACAATGCCTTCAGGTTTGCAATGTACCATACATATATGATTTCATTTGATCCTCACAACAATCTTGGGGTAGATGCTATTACTAAATCCATTTTACAGATGAGTAAACTGAGGCAGGTAGAGGATAAATGACTTGTCCGCAGTCATATATTTAGTTAAATGTCTGAGACAAGATTAGAAATCAAATCTTAATTTCAAATCTAGCACTCTATCCACTATTCCTCAGCCATCTACCTCACAGGATTGTTGGGGAGATAAAATGAGATAATAGTTGTAAAGCATTTTGTACAATCTTTAGTCCCTAAGTAAATGCTAGCTATTAATAAAATTCAATGACCATTCCATTAATATTATATTGCATTCATATACCAAACTATATCTAGTAATTCTATAATCAATGACCATCCCACTTTTTTTTTTTTAAACCCTTACCTTCTGTCTTGGAGTATTGGCTATGTATTGGCTCCAAGGCAGAAGAGTGGTAAGGGCTAGGCAATGGGGGTCAAGTGACTTACCCAGGGTCACACAGCTAGGAAGTGTCTGGGGCCAGATTTGAACCTAGGACCTCCCATCTCTAGGCCTAACTCTCAATCCTCTGAACCACCCAGCTGCCCCCCACTTTTTTTTGATTCTTTGTTGCCACAAAAATGTTTCTATGACTTTTTTCATATACTAGATGCCCTCTTTCTTTTTTGGCTTTCTGGTGGAATAATGATATGGCTCCAATTTGTAGAGTGGACCTGAAATGAGTGAAGGGGTACTGTGGACAAAAGGATTTATTGAAATATAGGCTAGAATCAAGAGCAATCATGTATGTGCCCGCATGGTTTTTGCAAGCTTCATGAAGTTCAAGTTCACACAGCCCCAAAACACTAAAGTCATCTCTACGTCATTGGGATGAACCAGGAGCTCTCAAACATTGATGGATCACTCTTTGCTAGCAGTTTGCTAGTTATGTAGCCTCTCCAAAGTCAACAGCCTGGAAGAAAATGATATGAGACTTGGAACAAAGAATGGAATGTTAGGTTAGTAAATGACTCACTTCGCAGTAAAGACATCGATTAATATTCATAAAACGTCTAGGGCACTCATCTCATTGGAGTTCAATGTAAACTGAGTCTCTCGCAGATGCCAATTTGATCATCTTGCCTACCCTTACCACCACCTCTATTCCCCTCTCAAGACTTTTCATTCTTGGGTAATTGGACCTTAAGAGAATATGGGATAGGTTCTCCTGATTGTGGACCTCCTACGCTTCATAAAACTCATGGTTGTTTTATCTGCAATAGTGACATGAGCATTCCTGCCTGATGAGTCTGTCCTTTTTGAAGCTTTTAAATGGGTACCAGCTGTCTTGTCTCTCATTTTTCAAATCTTAGGGAAGATGATTCTTTTGAAAAAAAAAAGGGGGGGGGTGGAGGAATCCAGTGCTTCCTCCAGGGAATACTAGAAAGAATATTGATCTGGTCTAAGATTTCTTCTCTTTCTGGATCCTGACATTAAATGTTTGATTAAATTGTAATCAAATGTAGCTTGCTCTCCATTGGCTAACATCCCTTTTCTACTAATTTGTCTATAATACATGGAAAGAACTTTATAGATTTTAAGGCATTACATAAATGTCAACTATGATTATTTTTATAATAATTTTTATAAGCCCGTATTCTAATCTCTTTTGTTTTCTATCATTTGGCTTTGAGTTTGTCTGGCCTAAGATATTTTCTGTCCATTATAAATTAATCTTCTTAGAGTATAGTTCTGGAAAGAAATTATTAGTCATTGCATTTGACTCTTGCTTTCAATTTCGCTAATGAACATTTTTAGTTATCTCTGACTATGACCCTGTTTGGAATTTTCTTGGCAAATATACTGCAGTGGTTTGCCATTTCCTTCTCCAGTTCATTTTCTAGATGAGGAGACTGAGGCAAATGGGTTAATTGACTTGCCCAGAGTCACATAACTAGTAAGTATCTGAGGCTGAATTTGAACTTATCTTCCTGACTCCAGTCCCAGGGCTCTATCCATTAAGTCACCAGGCTGCCAACTTTTCCATTTAGCATTGGGATGACCATGTGTCCTCTTTTGACTATGGTGGTCATCTCAGAGACAGAAGTAGTATTAGAGGTTTTCTAATCCATATGAATGAGTTTTATTACAACGGATTGGACAAGGGGCCATCCAGCTTTTGTTTGAAGACCTCCTGTGCAAGCTAACTTTTCCCTGCCCAGGGCAACCAGTTCCCCTTTGGGATACCTTGAATTGTTAAGAAGTCTTTCCTCACACCAAAGCCATATTTGTTGTAAGGAAAGATTTCCTCATAATTCAAAGTTACCTTTGTTTCTTTGCCATTATACCTTGCTCTATTCTTTGGGGAAATAGAGGAAAACATCTCAGCCTTCCTCCATATATGACAAACTTCTTTGAATATTTGTAGTTGTCTTGAAGAGTTTGAAGGGCTCTCACATGGAGGAGAAACTAAATTTGTTGCAGAAGCCGTAGGAGATTATGGAATCAGAGGGATTGCATGGAAGTTGGTAACTATAGATTTGCAGTCAGGAGCATCTTAACAATTAGAGCTATTAAAAAGTACAGTGAGCTGCTTAGGAGTCAGTTCTCCCTCCTTGGAGGTCTTCAAAGAGAAATTGGAAGCCCACATGTTGGTTACATTACAGGCATGACTTCTTTCATTTAGCTATTGGATGAGTTGACCTTTGAGGTTCCTTCCAATTTTCAAATTACAGGTGATCCTGTAATGCTTGTAATCAGTTATAAAGCCTTACTTAAATCTTCTCTAGGCTAAGCAAGTCAAACTTTTTTTAAAGCTCCTACTATGTGCCAGGTATTGTACTGTGTGTCTCCAGTTCCTTCAGTCAATACTTATCTGGCTTCATTTCAGGGTCCTTCAATATCCTGGTCCCTTTTTCCCTGGAGGCTCCCTTTATTTATATGCGTCCTTAAATGTGCTGCCAAGAACTCTAGAAAATACTTCCAAATGTGGTCTGAAAAGGGTAGAATACAGTGGGATTCTCACCTCCCAGTCCTGGACACCTTATGCCACTAATATTGCCTATGATTGTATTTTTGGATACAAAATGAACTTCAGTCCCCTAAAACTCTGAAATATTTTTTCACAAAACCACTGTTTGCCCATACTTCTTTCATCTTCCCTACAAAGTGAATTTTTTGAATGTTTGTGAGACTATAGAAATGTCTAACCCTATTACATATCTTCATATTTATTTTGGCTTGGTGTTCTTGCCCCTCAAGATCTTTTCGACTGGACTCCGGTATCAGGCGGGTCAACTTTCTCTCTCTGTCTCTGTTTTAGTTTTGCTTCATCCAAAAATATGATAAACTATTTATCTCTATCTAAGTCATTAATACAACTGTTAGATAGTACAGGATCAGTTGTTGATCTCTGGGACACTCAACTACTGGTTACCTTCCATTTTGGCATCATTCATGACTTTTCTTTTGGTACAGTTAATGAAGCAGTTTTGAATCCACTTAATTATATGGCCATCTAGCCCACTTTTCTCCCTGCCCACAAAAATCAGACGTAATTTAGTTATGAATACCCAGATATTAGTATATTCAGGCAGTTTGGGATAGGAGAGTGATGGAGAACAAGTCATGTTATGGTCATTTCACCACTTTGGTCTACTTCTGCTACATGAATTCGGTGGATGTGAGCATTTCTTGAGCTAGCCTCTAGAACTTGAGTATTTTATTCCCAAAGCAGCTACTATGGCAGATCTGACCTCTTGGAAGGCCTCTAGACCGGGACTTGGCTGGGTTGAGTCAGGATGGCCAGCGGATCTTTTAGCCCTTCCAGCTTGTTATGAGTGACAGATTACTTTGATTCCAGTCTGGTCCTCTTCCTAGGAATTCCAGGAGCTTCAGAGCTTTTGAAGTCATATATTAGAGGGAGGGAGGCAACCATCTGGTTGTTATCCTGCAAGGACCACCAAATCTCTCCACACCATTCCCAGGAGCCAGCGCTTTAGAACAAAGGGTGTTTGGGGGAACAATGCTATAATAACTCACTTTCTCAGTGTCTTGTTTTCCTCTAAACTTGTATGGATATAAGCTTTATTTTCATTATAGCTAAAAGGAAGGATGAATGAATATGATGAACAATACCTACAGGAAGTACTAGCCAGTCTGGTTTGGTGACTAGAATGCTGGTCTTGGAGCCAGGCAGACCTGGTTTTGAATCCTGCCTCTGGTAGTAACTAGCTGTAACTGATGATAGCCTAGTGATTAATCCTCTCTAGGTCTCCATTTTTTAATTTGTAAAATAAGGATAATAATGTCCCAAATTCTTACCTCCTAGGATTGCTGTGATGATCAAATGCGATAATTTGTGCAAAACTCTTGGCTAACTTTAAGGTCCTCCAGAAGTGTCATTTGTGATTTTTATTTTTATGCCAGTATAAAATTTGGGTTTTTCTTTTTTTCCCCCTCATTAAACACACCAGTCTTCATAGATACAAACACTGGAGAAGTCAGAAGCATATGCCATTAGACAGATAGAGATTGCAGTTTTGCAAAAGGAATGAAAAGGGTTCTAGTAACATCTCTCCTCTGTGTGGGTTTTGTGAACATGACTCTAAGCACCAGCAGCTATCTTGTTGAACATAAGCTTATTGCCCTGTGAGATCATGTATAGCTGTAATCCAGTCCCCCTCCCCCAGATTACATGATTAAAACACCCGGAGAAAACCCACTCATTGTTTAGGATCCACCTAAGAGAAGGACCATTTTTGCTACCCTGTAGACAATCTCTTGTCCTCCATAGAGGGTTTCATGGAAATCTGTAAGGATGGAGTACCAAAGAAAGGCTTGAGATGTAAATGATGCCTTGCATGTGGTAGGCACTCATGTCATTCTTGGATGGCTCCATGAATGGATGGATAAAGAAATGAATTGTGGTATTTATCTAGTGACACATTTCCTGAGAAATCTCGAGTCTTGGCAGAGGCCAAGCATTGGAACATAGATTTATGGCTGAAAGGAACCTTAGAGGTTATCTTATAGATCCATTTTTTAGTCCAAACTTGCCATTTTATAGATGAGGAAACTGAGGCAGAAAGTTGAAATTACTTTCTCAAGCTCATACAGGTATTGACAGTGATAAGAGCATGAATTTAATCCTCTGACTCCACATACAACAATCTTTCTAATTTATTTTGGAAGGGCTAGATCTTTAGTAGAATATAATATAAGGGAGATGTGATCAGTTTGATGTTTGTGCTATTTAACTATGCTTATCCATTAGACAGCAAAGGAGTCTGGTATAGGACATGATGTGTTGAGCTTGAATGGTCAAGAAATGGCTTCAAATCCTGCCTCTGGCACATTCTAACTTCTTCCTCAAGGGAAAACGTCCCCTCTCCTGATCTTGGGGTACCTCTCGAAGTCTATATATGATAGACAGATAGCTAGAGAGGCTTCCTACATTAAATAAACTCCATGGCTCCTTAGTATATGTATTAAACACCTTCATCATAAGCATTTTTTTTTAACCCTTGTACTTCGGTGTATTTTCTCATAGGTGGAAGAATGGTAAGGGTGGGCAATGGGGGTCAAGTGACTTGCCCAGGGTCACACAGCTGGGAAGTGGCTGAAGCCGGGTTTGAACCCAGGACCTCCCGTCTCTAGGCCTGACTCTCAATCCACTGAGCTACCCAGCTGCCCCCTATCATAAGCATTTTGAAGCACCATTTTCCCTCTCTTAGAAGTCTAGCCTCAGCTTGAATCCTGAGGTCTCAAAGACGTTGCTAAATTCATTGTTCTCCAGAATGAGGTCTTCACTTGTCTATTTCTCAAGTGAGCAGAATTGGCAGTGAAGTGATATTTTCAATCAAAGAAACGGCTCTGACCTCTGTTGCTTAAGAGTCATGGGATTTTCGATCCTCTCACATTTTCCATGTTGACTCACTTGGACCTTGGATGTGCTGAGTTCATGAGACACTGTCAGGATTCATGATGTCTTCATTCAAGATCTGTAATTTCTTGGTTAGATATTTTTTTATCGTGCCTTCCCTTTGAAGAGCTAAAGAAGCGTCTCTTTTTTAGTTTGGAAAAAAAAATACTCCAATCCTGCAAAGTTACTCCGATGGCTTGCTTTTAGCCAATCATTCTCATTTAACCTTTCATGCTCAGTGCCAGAACTTCTGAGCTTTGAAGCCAAATAGGGAAATAACCGACTATTAGAAACTGAATGAAGACACCAAAGAGCTAATCTTTAAAAAGTGGTAATCATTCATTTAAAGAAAAAAACCCCCAATAACTTTTCAATACACAACTCTGTGAGCTGGGAAATGTTTCTTTCCAAGAGACTTCAGTGGACTCCATTATATTTGGTTAAGTATGTCTATTTTGCAGAACCCCAGACTACTAGATACTGCCATGTTAAATATCTCCTGTGGCTTCCTGTACTCATCAGGGGTGTGGACCTCCCTCTGTTTTCTCATTATGCCAAATAATGAAATGTGGAAATCATTCTAATCCTTCTTTCTGCTTCTGCTGAACCTCTGCAAAAATGATAAACTCAATCCAATTAAAAGTCATTACCTCTACAAGGCTGAACTGCTATCGGTAACCTTTGTTTTACAATTTACTCCACTATCTGCCTTCATCATGAGGTTGGAGGCTCGGGCATCTTCCATTTCAGGTTTTTTTCTTTTTTTTTTTTTTCTCCTCTCCTCCAAAAAAGAGGCACATGATTCCCAGATTGGAACCCTTAGAGTACTTATTGCCAACCCCACGGATTGGGCAATTAGCAGCTGGGGCTCTGTATTTGCTGCAGTATCTTTTCATGCAATAGAATATCTGTGCCTGGAGAGCTCCTAGAAATCATTTAGTCCAAGCCTTTCGTTGTACACATGGGGAAAATGAGGTCCATGGAGGCAGAGCGACATCCTCAGTGTCACACAGATGGGTGGCAGAGCCCAGGTAGAATTCAGGCTACTGTCCTTAAAACCATGCCAAGGTAAATCTTGTTTCTACAACTATATTGCCAGCTCATTCAGGGAAAGAATTTTTTTAACTACTTTTTTTTTCTTTTACTACCTTTTACCCCTTGGTATCCCTTTGCTGTGGCTAGCATAGTGCTTTTCAAGAAAGAATAATGATGGCCACATTTAAATAGCCCTTTAAGATTTACAAAAGACTTTACATCCATTATCTCATTTGGTTCTCACAACTCACTGTTTTGTAGATGCTATTATTGCCCTCATTTTAGAGATGAAGAATCCTAGGCTGATAGGGATGAAATGACTTGTCCAGGGTCACATAACTGGTAAGCTTCTGAGACAGGATTTGAATTTAGGTATTCTTTATTCCAAGTCCAGCCCTCAGTTTAGAACAATATGCTACCTCTGTATACAATATTTGTTGATTGAATTATTGATTGTGACAAGCAAGAGGTTAAGGTCTCAATACTAATGAGTATAAAAAGTTGAACTATACATATTACCATAGCAGGGAAAAAATGTTTCTTACTTACTTTAGGAAAGAATTAGATCCTTTTCAGAATCCCTGGCTTCTCTCTAGGCTCATTTCTGATGATATCTCCTATAGGAAAATTAAAAAAAAAAGATTCTCTGAGTATTTAGTGTTTTCTCCCTCCTCAAATGATCACATATATCTTTCTCCAATGACATATCAGATCCCTCCAGGGCTCCTTGAGGGCAGAGACCATTTCTCATTTCATCATCTTAACCTCAAGGACTTAACATGGTACCCTGCAAACAGTAGGAGATTAACGAATGTTTATTGGATTAGCTCAAACAGAGCTGATCTCTGCTCTATCCAGATGTTCAATACATTCCTAGCAGTGTTTGCTATCTTTAAACTCCACACATCTAAATTCTATCCTAGTCTTGGTGCAGCAGAATGATTAAATTCAGCTGTTTTAGAGTGTGCTTAGATTCCCAAAGAACTGAGTTCCAATTCTGTTTCTGATACTTAGGATATTGATGACCTTGGGCAAGTAAATTCTCTTCATTATGGTTCTCCTTACCCCCTAGACCAGTGATTCCCAAAGTGGGCGCTACCGCCCCCTGGTGGGTGCCGCATCGATCTAGGGAGGCGGTGATGGCCACACTTTTTTTGTATTACATTCTATTCTGAGTTCAATAAATAGTTCCATAATTTCCAGGGGGCGTTAAGTAATATTTTTTCTGGAAAGGGGGTGGCAGGCCAAAAAAGTTTGGGAACCACTACCCTAGACTAATGTGATCAGAAAGATAGAAAGGGCTTTAAATGCCAACCAGAGGATTTTCTATTTTATCCTGGAGATAAGAGGAAACCACCGGGACCTATCGAGTAAATTGGTAGAGGGAATTCCTACACTGGAAGTTCCCTAAACTGACAAAAATCACTACTCTTGTCTACTTTGACCAGAGTATTCCCAAGATTAAAACATGGGAACTGCACAGAACCTGCAAAATCCATCCTCTTTGTTCCATCCCTCCCTCTCTCCATTATGAACCCAACCAAAGCTCTTTGAAAGGCAAATGTATATTTATCCCGTGGAGGAAACTTTATCAACCAGTGCAAAAGTTTACTGGCACTGGCTGGTGATATAATGGGTAGTTTAAACCCTGCTAACTGCAAATAATTTTTCAACAGTGTTTATGATTACAGTAGAGTCTAGTAAGGCACAAATACAGATAACATAAATATTTCGACAAAAGCTGATTGCACAGAAACCATAAATAAATTAGACCCAGTTTGTAAATAAATTCCTTTTTTTCTCCAGCAAACATTTATAATTCTTTGTGGCTGCAAATGAAAGTAATTTATATGGAAAATGCACCGAATGCTTTTTTTTTTTAAAGTCAAGGCTCATTAAGAACCAATGTCTGGTGCCCATCAAGTTTTTTTGACTCTGTTACTCAATTAGACAAGAGAGATACTGAGCAGACTTCTTAAAGCTCCTACTTATTGTGCCTGTTGATAATGACAACTTCCAGAAACCGTATACAGTACAATAGTCTATGAAGTTATCATCTTATTGCGTTCCCTTAACTACCAGGCTAATGTTACCACTTAGCAATGTGGAAATTATCCTCTCGAATCACAAGTGCGATGTGGTGTTTGTGTTTTTAATGTGACATCTGATCATATTCTTCTGCAAACAGATTTCATCCAAGTGTTTAAGGGTGGGTTTTTTTTTTAAATTCCTTTATGGGTTTCAGTGGCCCTCCATCCTGCCTTCCTGTTTTAAATGAATGTAGCTGTGACGTGATGTAATTCAGTAAACTCCACCATCCAGGTGCTGCCTGAGCTGGATTTTATGGGCAGATGGAAGAATTCTGGATTTGCAGACCTGGGAACTGGGCTTGAAATCTGGCTCCACTACTTGTGTGATCTTGTCATTGGGTCTCAGTTTCCTTATCTGTAAAATGAAAGGACTGGTTGAGAGGACCTCTAATGTCTTCTTCTTCTTTTTTAAAGCTTCCCTTCCAGCTTAGAATCAATACTATGAATTGGTTCCAAGGCAGAAGAGCCGTAAGGGCCAGGCAATGGGAGTTAAGTGATTTGCCCAGGGTCAGACAACGAGGAAGAATCTGAGGCCATATTTGAACCCAGGACCTCCCATCACTAGGCTTGGCTCTCAATCCACTGAGCCACCTAGTTGCCCTACTCTAATGTCTTCTTCTTCTTTTAAAAAACTTGCATCTTCTGTCTTATAGTCAATACTGTGTATTGGTTCCAAGGTAGAAGAGGGGTAAGGGTTAGGCAATGGGAATGAAGTGACTTGCTCAGAGTCACACAGCTAGGAAATATCTGAGGACAAATTTGAACACAGGACCTCCCATCTCTAGACCTGGCTCTCTATCCACTAAGCTATCTTGCTGCCCCCTTAATATCTTCTTAACTGTAAATTTATGATCCTTTGGGGTGGGGTGGGGGTGGATAAAACTTTTAAGGTGGTAGGGAAAAAAAACCTCTGGATTTGAAGTCAGATGACCAGGGTTTGAATGTTGGCCCAGCCAACTTAGTACTTGTGCCATCTTGAAAAAAGTGTCTTAACTTTTCTGGTCTCAGTTTTCTCCTCTGTGAATGGAGAGGATTGGCCCAAGATGATCTCAGAGAACCGTTTCAATGTTAAATCTTGGGTGTTAGCGTGGTGACATCCCCTATAACCACCTGAGACATGGAGGTCCCAAAGAGGCAGGGTCCATTATGGAAACTGACCAGGTTGAGACATGGAGGTCCCAAAGAGGCAGAGTCCATTTTGGAAACTGACCACATTATGGTCTCTTTCTCCCAGAGGTCCAGTGAGAGCTGAAGCCTTGGCCTCCATTCTTCTGATGGGCCTTGGAAGCAAATAGACCCTTCCTTGGAGGCATTGACACCATTTCTCTCTTTCTGGGCATGCTATCAAGCCTGCATCCTGGTTAGCGCTTCTTTCCGGGCTTGCTCACATGCCTCTTTACAATCTTTTGCTACAACTCCCTCTTCTGCTGGATATGTATAATTATTTTCTTTATGTAGGACTCCTGGCTGCCAGGAAGGCAGGGTGTTGTTTAGCAACAGGGAAAGTGAGTGGGTTAGAGCATGAATCTGAATGCACCTTCAAGTATTCATGCCATTTCTCCAAAATGAACAAGTTCCTTGGTCTGAGGATGTATTTGGCTGCACGGTTATCTTGTGGTGAGGTTTGTTAAGAAGTAGTTTAAATAAATGCTGGGATTTTACACGTTAACTTTTTTTTTTTTCTGTTAGAAGTCAGTCATGTGCCACGATCCTTCCTCATTTTTCTTCCAAGTCACTGTGAGCCCTTGGCTCCTGGGTTTGGGTCTCTCCTTCTTTGGAAGCAAAAGGGACCAATGCCAACAGCCACCAAGGTCCACTTAGGTAATTCCAATAAACAAGTTGGGACTCTGGGGTTCTCAGGACCGTCTGAATGAAGGAGGGGCAGAGGGAATGTTTCTTCATCAGTAATGGCACATTAATGCTCACTCATGTCCCCATTTAAATGACTTTGACCAGCACCTCCTCCCCCCTTCAAAATAAGCAACCGGAGTCCCTCGTTAGAATTCTGAAGGGCTACAGACTTCTTCCCAAACCACCATCAACAACATAAACAAATCCCTAGGTAGTGAACCACACTTTCTGGCCACACACAAACCACAGTCCTCACCAGAGGGCAGTCTACTTAATGTGAGAATAACAGCCCAGTTTTATGGGTTCCTAATGGGAATAAATTCAAGTTGCATTGGGAAGGGAGAGAGGTTAGATGGAAGGGACAGGAGGCCCTCTCTACAGTGTATTTTGGGTAGTTTTCTTAAGTGAAAAAGCTAATTATGGTGCTTCTCCTGGAAGCTCTGGGTAGTTCCAATATGGATTCTTGAAATCATTTCTCTCCCTTTCTGCCTTAGCGTGTTCTCATGCCTCCATCTTGGCTCCCATTGAGACTCAGCCTTTCTTCTACCCCTTCCCCAAACTTAATAGGTTCCTTTTCCTGGCTAAGGGTTAACCCCCCACACTGATGTGTCCAGACTTTAAGTAATGGGTTCCGTCCTAGGTTCAATTCCTGCCTGTGATAGCTTTTTCTTAAATACCTGTTTAAACAGTCATTTAGATAAGGGTGTCCCTCCCATTTGTATGTGACAGGAAATGCCTGCTTTCTCTTAGATAGGCTGGCAAATAATCGCTGTAGATATGGCCTGAGCCCTGAAAAGGCTGAGCTCTGGCTAGTTTAGCCCACTGGAGGGAGGTGAAAGCACTCCTTTCAGCTCCGGGCACATTTTGTTGATCCTGAATTCTCATCAGAAGAGATATTTGAATACTAAAGAGCTAGGAGCATTCTTTTTTTCTTTTTTAATTTATTATTTTTTTTTTTTTTTGGAGAGGGAGCATTCTTAAGAGAAAGTTATCCAATGAAGCCGATTAGAAGATTCTCCTAAAACTCTTGAGCCTTTGGTGAAAAGTGTTTCCATCGAGTTCAAACGTAAGAGAGACAATATGATTCCTTTTTTCTCACCTGGTAACAAAACTTGATGGTACTAGCGGCTTCCCAAAGTTGAAATAAAACTTTAAACAGGCTAGAGTTTCTTTGGAAGAGTTCCCACCAAGATTTCACCCCTTTGCCTTGGCCTTGTGGCTTCTCGTAACAATCTATAGAAAGGATATCCTGGAAATAGGAATAAGATTTCTTCCTCTATCATGGCAGAAACAAGTCAGCCTTTTTCTAGCATCTAGCAGTGGTCAAGGTGGTCTTTTTATTGGCCAGCACATACCCATTGACTAGAGGTTCCACAGTATCATAGACCTCAGGGGTATTTAAATCTGACCCCTTCATTATCAAGTTTCATAGATAGAGAAAATCAGCATCCTGTTTTGGATGGTTAAGTTGAGGCATTCTGGGGGTGATGGGAGGAAGTCCCTTCCAAATCCAAAAAGTATGGGATAAGGAAGAATAACAATGATTGTGTGGATACTAATAAGGATAAAATAAGTGAAAACGATCTCTCCTGACAATGAAACCATGACTTCCTCTCCTTAGCCAAAATCAATCCACTCCACTGACCAGTGGGCAAGCATTTATTAGGCGCCTCGAGGGTGTGAGGCGCTGGGCTTGGACCCAAAGAGAGAAAGACAAAACTGAAGTAGAACCTGCGCTCCAGGAGAATGTGTTTTATCATTATGACTGTGAACGATCTATGATTTCATCAAGGAAGGGAAATTCCAGTCTGGCAACGTCTTCTTTCCGTGCAGACCCTGAATGGTTAGTGACAAAGTAGATTTGTCATCCTGCCCATGGGAGATTGCCATGACAATAAATCACTTGCCAGGGTCACCCAACTGGAAAATAATGGTAGTGGGATTTGAACCTCTGTCTTCCTGATTTCAAACTCAGCCCTCTATCTGCTCTATCATTTTTTTCTTTATTACTATATTAATTAGTAATTATAGTTATTGTTATTGGATCTGTGATTTTCCCCATGTGTGTAATTGTATGGAAATTCCATCCACCCATGCAGATTACCACCATTTCTATAACTGAAAGTCATACTGAGTTCTCCGAAACTCTGGACAGGTTAAATGACTTGCCCATAGTCAACAATTAGTATGTGTAAAGAGGCAAGACTAGAATCCAGGTCTTCCTGACCAGGTCTGACCTCCAGTCACTCTGACATGCTGCCCATCGTATAATAATTATGATTATTTGAATACGATTTTATTTTCAATGATGATTTTATTACATTATTTTAGTATTTCCATTATTATTTGAGTCATATCTCCACTGGGCTCTTCACAGGATTTCCCCTTCTCTTTTCAGTCATTTTCCTGAATTACATTTTCCTTCTCTGGCCAGTTTCTTTTTTTTCTGGATCTTCCCAAAGAGCTTGGGGGCCCCTCTTCTGTCACTGACTGCTGATGAGTCCACGACCTCTCCCCCTCTCCATCCATCGGGCACTGAGTGGGCCCTGCCCTTTCCGCAGAGCCCACTCGTGGGTATTGGCCGCGCTGGCGGGGAAGGCCCCCGAGGGCCTCCGCTTTCCCCCCAACATGCCACTGGGCCATCGCCCCAGGGAGGGAAGGGGATGGCATGTCCGGTGCTAAAGCCTTGAAGGAAATCACCGACGTGGCCTCGTTATCATGTGAGCGTGCTGTGCCAGGTGGGCCTGGGCAAGGCCTTCAGCGGGGAGGCTGCCTGGGCTCCCCCCGGGGCCGGGCAGGCCTCCTCAACCCTTGGCCACGCGTCATCCTTCCTGTTGGCCTGAGCCGCTCCGGCCTACCCTCTCCTGTAGTGGCAATTAACCTTTAGGCCCCAGTTTCCTTTGAAGCTTCTCGTGTTTTTACGACAAAACAGCAACAAGGAACATAATGGGGGGAAATGTCTCAACTTCTGAATTACCTCATCTGTTGAATTCCCCATTTGGGTTCCTCCAGGGGACCCTGGCATTTCACGAACCCAACAGGTCACCTAGCTGGAGACTCCAGGCCTTGGGAAACACGTGTGCGTGCATGAAGAGATTTACACACGCGTGTGAACTTATGACACACATGCATGGATAGACTCATGGCTGGCTATTCACGGAGACTTCTGTGTATTTCTATAAGTCTATTGGCCTGCGCTTGGGATTTTATTCATCATAATCAACCCTTGTTGAGGAAATCCCTCCGCCATTTTGAGCCATAACTTTTAGTCTTAGAGAGTCACCTGGGGTAGATACTAAGAGGCTAAGTGATTTATCCAAGGTCATACAGCCAGATTGGACCAGAAAGAAAGCTTAAACTCAAATCTTCATGGCTGAGGCCCAGCTCTGCACCCTGTAGGCCATACTAGGTGTTGGCATCAAAGATATCAAGGATTGTCCTGTGTGGGTTCAGTGGGAGGGCTGGAGGACTGGACCTGGAATGGAGTCCTCTGTGGGCACTGGATTATTAGCTCTATGACCCTGGAGAAGCTATTCAAGCTCTTCAGGCTTATAAATAGTCTGCTGATGAGTCCATGGCCTCTTCCCCGCTCCATCCATTGGGTACCATTTGGGCCCTTCCCTTTCCACAAAGCCCACGTGTGTATATTGGCCAACTTGCCGGAGAACTTGCTCTAAGGCCCTCTGCTTTCTCATCAACATGCCACTGAGAGCCACTGGGAGCCACTGGGAGCCACTGGGAGCCACTGGGAGCCACTGGGTAATTGTCCCAGGAAGGGGAGAGTACGGTATCTATTTATATACACTGGGCAGCAAGGTGGTGCAGTGGATAGAGTGCCAGGTCTGGAGTCAGGAAGACTCATCTTAAAGAGTTCAAATCTGGCCCAAGACACTACTTGTGTGATCCTGGACTTAACCCTGTCTGCCTTAGTTTCCTCATCTGTAAAGTGTGCTGGAGAAGAAAATAACAAAGTACTTCAGTATCTTGCCAAGAAAATTTCCAATGGTGCGGGGGTATCAGAATTATACAGAACTGAACCACTAAACAACAACAAATAATAATAACAATTATTATTATCATTATTGAGATAGCTTGGTGGCACGGTGGATAGAGTGCCAAGCGGATAGTGTCCAGAAAACCTAAGTTCAGATCTGGCCTCAGACCCTTACTTAGCTGGGTGACCCTAGGAAAGTCATTAAACCTGTTTGCCTCAGTTTCCTCATCTGTAAAATGAGCTGGAGAAGGAAATGGTAAACCATTCTAGTCTCTTTGCCAAGAAAACCCTAAAAGGGGTCATGAAGAATCAGACAACTGAAAAACAAATATTCATATATAGACATATTAATTATAAACTCTCAGATTGCTCCCCTGTTCTTTGTAGACCAACTCCACAGTCCAACTCATACCTACCCATATACAAACACATGCACCCACAAGCCCCCACACTATGACACATACATACTCTCATGAATGGTTATTTTCTATGGCTTATAGAAATTAATCTCATTTATTTTGTAGTTTTATAGTTATGACATATATATAAAATAAATATATAAATGTAAATTTATATACATATTATATGTAACATGTGATATATAATATGTATATAAATGATCATTATTTTTATAAAGAAAACCAATCATCTGGTAAGCATTTATGTGCAAGTATATGCTAGCCATCAAGGATACAAAGATGAAAATAAAAATAGTTCTGCCCATGTAGGAGGGGATTCTATTGAGGAAGGGGGTGGAAGGTGGGGTAGAGTGAGTGGTGATCTTGACAAGCCAGAGTGCTGAAATGGTTGATTCAATAGAAAAAACATTGGATTTGAGATACCTGAGTTTAAATTCTTATTAGTCTGTGAATTGGTCACTTCACCTCTAGTGAAATGTAAGCTCTCTGAGGGGAGGGACAGTTTCCCTTTGACATTTGTATTTTCCCTCCATAGTACAGTTCCTGGTACATGGTGGGAACCCAATAAATGCTCTAATATCTGTCCTAAGTGCATTGCTAGGCTGTTTGGAGGAGTTTGACTTATAGGAAATATTTAATAAATATTATATATTTAATAAATATTCACTGACTAATCAAATATGATGATGTTTTGGAACATGTTTTGATAAACGTTTGTTACTAAACAAATGAATCTTTTTTTTGGTTTATAATTTCCTTATATTCATGATATCATGGGATCATTTCTGTCCTTGACACTGGAAGGATTGGGCTTGGGCAAGACAAGTTTTCTTGTCAATAAAACTAGGCAATTGGTCTAGGTGAATTATTAGCTGGAAGGTCCCTTCTAGCTCAAAAATCTATAATTCTATGGTTGGTCACCTTCCTTATGTAGGCATTTTCAAAATGGAGCCTTACTCAGTAGAAGCCAATATTAGAATCTCAGAGTCATAAATACAATCACTGTAATCCATTTAGTACTTTGATGGATCCTAGAATGGTCTCGTTGTCAAAATTCCATAGAATGATCAGAGATATGTTTAAGTAGTCATTCTCTTGGATTGCTTTTGCAGGTCTAGCCTTACCGCCATCTTGAAACCTTCACATGGCATAAATTGAATGCATAACATACAATACATTAGAAGAGCTCTCTAAAGAAGCGACAGTGATTCTTTATCTTCTCAGAGCTGCTATTCCTCATCCTTGGTCTTCTACCTCCTGACTCAATGTTTTCACTGGCTGGTTCCTGTGCCTGGAAGACTCTCTCTTTTCATTTCCTCCTCTTGGTGTTCCTGGTTTCCTTTAACTCTTTGTCAAATCCCACCTTCTGCCAGAAGCCTTTCACAATCCTCCTTAATCTTAGTGCCTTCACTTTGACACTACTCCCAGTTTATTCTCTCTCATATCCAGCATACATTGTTGTTTACATATTATTGCCTCAATTAGACTGTGTACTCCTTCAGGGCAGGGACTGACTTTTGCTTTTCTTTATACCTTCAGTGCTTGACAGAGTTTTTGACCCACAGTAGGTGCTTAATAAATGCTCACTGACTTTTTGATAGGACACTTCTTACCTGAATTTCATTTGTTTTGATGCGCTCAAACAAGAACACATAGTCAGGGAAATACTGTAAATGAACAAGAGTTAATGCCAAGAATGATCAACTTCACATGCTTCAGTACTTGGAAAGACTGATGATCTCAGTGTTGTGGGTGCTTCCTTCTTCCAATAACAAATCATAACTACTCTGGTTCCTAGAAAGGGAATCTCAGTTTATTCCCTTATGGCTCCACTCACTATATCTGTAACTTTTTAGAGCAAACCCCCCCTTCCCTGGCCACCATTCCTTTATATAAATTATCTTCCCCATTAGAATGGAAGTTCCTTATGCATTATTTTTGTCCTTACATTTAACACACAGTAATTTCTTAATTAGCATTTTTATCTCTCTAGTCCTCCATCTATTTATCCATTCCTCTAGTCATCCTTCCATCTATCCATTCATCCTTCCGCCCATCCATTACTCCATTTCTCTGATACTTCATTCATTCATACAACCATCCCTTCCATCCTCCCTCTCTCTACCTGTGTATATATTTATCTCCATCCAGGTCTTTCCTGTGCATTTCTTATCTGGAAAAGTGTTTTGGGTCCTTGATTGTACTATATGACCACTGGATGAAGCAACTGGGATTGTTTAGCCTAGGGAAGATAAGAATGGTGATTTGAGGGTGGTGGGGAGAAAGTATAATATCTGCCTATAAGCATCGGAAGTGACTTGTTCTCTTGGGCCCCATAAAAGCTAATGACGATCAAAGGGTGTTAGTTGCAAAGAGGAAAATTTGGGATTGAGCTGGGATAAGACTTCTTAACCCTTAGAGCCCTCCACAAGGCAAATGACTTGCCCTAGGATGTAGCGAGTGCTTTCTGATTGGAAGTCTTCAAGGGTTGACTGGATGACCACTCTCTGGGATGCTTTAATCAGGATTTCTTTATTGTGTTAAGTGTTGGACAAATCCCTGAGTTCCTTCCCAACAAAATGAGATTCTGAGATTGGTTCCTCCAATCCACAAGCATTATTAAGAACCTAAAATGTACTCTGCCTCTGATACCTCCTGGATGTATGATCCTGGAGAAGTCACTAACCTCTTAGTTCTCTGGGCACAGAGATATCAAACATACCCTAGCCTGCCACAGCTTAATCTAGCTGAAAAGGCAATTGGGAGATATATAACAAAATAACCAAAATACAATAAAACATAGATAACATTATATTTTAAAACCAAGTCAATAGGTGGCCCACAGGGATTCTTCTGTATAGTTTAGTGATTCCCATTTCTATTCTAGTTTGACGCTTACTGCCGTAGGCAATTCTCCAGGTCCATAAGTTGCACAGAAGTCACTTTCCCTGCACTGATAGAAGGAATCTTTTCATCTGAGAATTCTCCATCTTTATGAAATCCCAGGTCCTTGCCCTAACCTTAGCTGTATGTACCAAGTGCTGCGGTAGGCACTAGAGATAAAAATACACAAACATGAAACAATCCTTACGTGCAAGGAGCCAACAGGGAAAACAAGTACTTATGTTAATACACAAAAGAAATAGAACTTCATCACAAGGAGGAGTCACTTAAATTGGGGGGATCCTTCCTTTGGACCCTTCTATATTGTGTGACTGTATGGAGTGGTTACACTTAAAGAAGATGAAATCGTGGAGGGAGCTTGTCCTTCAAACCCAGTATTTGAGAGATTTTTTTGGGGAATATTATTTGAATAATTATTTGAAAATAGCTAAAGTGCTAGTTTGTTTAGGATTATGCTAATATTCCAAGAAGGCTGATATTGTGGCATTTGGTGCTAAAAATTTGTAAATGCTAAATCATGTTGGAAATACTCTTGTAATTTCTAGTTTGCAAATCAAATGATTTTCTATTTCCATTTTTTCTTTTTCTTTTTTTTTTTTTTTGGCCATCCAAAGCACTTCAAAATATTTACTTCAAATCATAAATAGATGAAAATTGGTTTGGCCAAAAAGAAACTCTTATTTTTACATCTATTTCTCTCATGGGCACAAATGGACCCACTGGATTCCTCTAACACTCCATAAGTAGTTCAGGTTTTCACCAGAATTCTTTGCCTTTGTCATCAGAATTGCATTTGGGCTTTGAATGCAAACCCCTCTGTGCAGCAGCCCGGGCCCAGATGTGTATTTTGTCACTGCAGGAATTAAAATCTAAATGTGCTTGCTTAAATTATGCATTGGGAGAGTTTTCTGGTAGCGCAGAGGTCATGGGGTCAGCCATGCCAGTGGGAGGGCACAGATGGGTTTGCCTCCATCCTTTTTAAGGGCTGGAGATCACTTTGATGGAAGTGACAGTATGACTGATTTAACCCTTTGAGGAGGGAGGGGAAATGTAACTGGACCATAATGGATCATTACCAGAGGCTCCCAGGCTTATTCTTTCCTGGTTGCTTTTCCTCCCACTTAAATGGACAAGTCTGCAATGTGGTTCATATCTCTACTTCTAATAATTCAAAGAGGAAAACCTCAGCAATGGTAAACTCCTTATTGATTTGACAAAATCATTTTCTTGTAGCCGTATACCTAAAATCCTAGGGATGCTTTTGAGGGAGGATAGGAATTCTTTTTTTTTTTTCATGTCAGTGAAAAAACTAACTAGTCAGCCAGTCTTCAAACCTATTGACCCTGAGGGTGAAGTGCAAAACTCCTATGGATGATGGATTGGTTTGCCTTGGTCAAAGACATCTGAACATTTAAATATTTTATTGTGATAGCATATTCCTCAGGGGCTCTGATCAAAGGAAATGGTGCTTCTGTTGAGTTTTGATTTGAGCCCTAATTTCGTAGGGTTAGAAATTGCTCAGATTTGGTTCAGGCTTTAACTAGAGACAGTGTTGTGTAATGGTTAGAACAATCACTCCTTGGTTCAACCACTGCCTCTGGCACTTATTACCCGTGTGACCTTGGTCAAGACCTGAGTGGACCTCAGTTTGCTCATTTATAAAATGAGGGAATTGAACTGCTTGGCCTCTGAGGTCCCTTAATCTAGGATTATAGTTTATTCCATGTTCTTTAGAAAAATTCTTTGTGTGGCTGCTGGACTGGAAGATCCCTAAGGAAGATTCTCACTATAGAAAACCATTTCCTTGAAGTGGAACAATCAAAGAATGTGACTCAGGTCCATCTGACAAATATTGATGGAGCCCCTGCGATGTTCTGGGCATGGTAAAGGAGCCAAGATAAGTTTAAGTGTGGTCCCTGCCTATGAGGAGTCTTAGAGTCCAGATGGAAGGATAAGCCACCTCCTCATTAAATCATTAAATCCTCATGAAATCCTTCATGTCCACATGGATGGCACGGTGTAACAGTGAGGAAGCAAAGAGTCCCTAAAGGAGTTCAGCTAAAGGAGAGATGGGTTTTGACTGACAATCTGGGCAAAAGATTGGTAGAAGAGATGGGACTGTAACTGGACAATGAAGAAGGTGTAGGATTGTCAAGCTGGAAGGGACTTCAAGGACCATCTTGTTCAACAACCTCATTTTCCATAGAAGAGGCTGAGGTCCAGAAAGGAAAAATGACTTTCCCAAAGCCATACATGTAGTCAGAGTCAAGAGTGCAGTTTGAACCCAGGTTATCTGATTCCAAGTAGAATTCATTTAAGTAGAGTAAGAAAAAAGGAGCTGTCTAGAAGAATAGTCGTGGGTGCCTCCTATAATGATCCATTTCAGTCTAGTTATGTTTCTTCTCTGTCCTCAAAGGGTTAAGTCAATTATACCTTCTCTTCCATGAATTTGAACCAAGGTTTTGATACTGGAATTAACGTGGTATGATTATGGGATTGGAACTTAGAAGTTTTAGAGCTGGAACAGAATAGGTCATCTGGTTAATTGAATCCTATAATTTAACATTCAGGCATAGAAGAGAAGTGACTTTTCCCAGGTCCTTCAGCTATAAAGGGGCAGACTTCATGTTTGCATTCAGGTCTTCTGATTCAAATATAATGTCCCCCTCTCCCCCTATAATTGAACTGGATAGAATGGAAGATTCTGGCAAAGGAGTAGTGTGAAATGGTGTTCTGTTTTTAATATTTCATTTTCCCAACTTTCAACATACATTTCCTGACATTATAAGCTCCAAATTGTCTCCCCCAGTCCCTTCCTCCCCTGTCCCAGAGATGGTAAGCAATTTGATCTGGGTCATTTTTGTTATCATACAAAAGTTACTTCCATACTGGCCGTTGTTATAAGACAATACTCAGATAAAACTAAAACACAAAAATAAAAACACAAAAAAACTAAGTGAAAAATTGTAAGCTTTGATCTGCATTTCAATTCCAACAGTTCTTTCTCTGGAGGTGGATACCAATCTTTGCCATAAGTCTGTCATAAATGTCCTGGATCATTATATTGCTAAGAATAGCTAACCCTTTTACAGTTGATCATTGTATTATATTGCTTTCATGAAATACACAGTTCTTCTAGTTCTGTTTCTTTCACTTTGCATCAGTTCATGTAGGTCTTTTCAGTTTTTTCTGAAATCATCCTGCTCTTTATTTCTTATAGCACAATAGTATTCCACCACTACTATAAGCCACAATTTGTCCAACCATTACCCAATTGGGAGACATCCCATCAATTCTAATTCTTTACCATTACAAAAAGAACTGCTATAAATATTTTTGTTTGAGTAGATTCTTTCTCCTTTTTCATGATCTCTTTGGGATACAGACCTAGTTGCAGTATTACAGGATCAGAGAGTATACACAGTTTGAGATGCTGGTTTTTACAGTAATGTAGGTGGAGGGTTTCAAACACAATCTGAGATGATGAGGAGTTTGGAAGAATTTTGTGATAGTAAGCAAAATCTCTCAGTTTTCTTTAGGATGTATTGGCTCAGGATCAGACAGAGGGTGAGAAGAAGTTTCTATGGTTTTCTAGAAAGGCAGTGTGATGTAATGAATAGAGAACTGATTTAGAAACTGGAAGCATTTGATTTCATACCATGCCTTTGAACTTATCCACGTGATCCTGGTCAAGTGCCTTAGTTTCCTTGTGCTCAAGGAAACTTGTTAGGATAATAAATGGCAAAGAAAGTGCCAAGCTACATTTGGTAGAAGGAGCTTATTCACCTAGAAGTTCCCTGTTTCAATGAAATCATAGGTCCAGTCTTTATTGTTATACTATCCTATGTATGAATAAGAGTTAGATCAAAGGTGAATGTTAAGGACTGGAAAGGAAAGAGTGCATATGTGAGACATTTTAGAATTAATATAATTCGACATGAGAAGTATCAAAGATGACCATACCATTTTCAAGTTGGTTGCCTGGGAGAACAGCAGCACCATTGATAGAAACAGGAAATTTGAGAGTTGTCAATTTTGGGGTAAAAGGTGATTAGACTTTTTTAGTCAGAGATTACATCTGAGACTCCAATCTAGACATAAATTGTAGGTTTCTGCAGATATGTGACTTAGAATCAGTTCAAAGGTCAGTAAATTAATGGGGTTCATTTCAGTCTTTGGTTTCCCATTTGGTTGAAATGGCTGATATTTCTCTAAGAAACATTTTTTCATCCATTTTCATAATGGTTCACAATACTTTGGAACTTGAGATAGTAGATCCCATTGTGTAGGGGAATTCTAGGACATCCCTTGATGATGGGAAGGAGCCTCCAGAATATGGCCAGGTCATTAATAGGTGGGTGGTTGTCCTTGAGGGGAGGGAACAGGGCAGAGCCAGGCTATGGAGGAACATACTTGCTATATATATCTGACAGGAGTATGAAGTGACATTTGGTAGCTTTCTATTTTAACTTATTCTTGCTAAATATGTGTTAAGCTCTGTTATTTTTTACCTACTCTTAGCTATCAGCTGTTTCCACATGTTGGGCTCACTCCACCCAATCTTTAGATACATTCAATTTCCAATTATCCACCCTAATTGGGTGATTCAAAACAATGTAGAATTCAATAACTATCAGTTTGGAATGTGTTGCTTTCTTTTGGTAACATATTTCCCTTACTAATTATGTTTTAGTTGGGCTAATAATTAAATAATTTCACATTCTTTGAATTCTGATCTGTGGAGTAAGGCAACCCAATAGCTAGCTACAGGCAGTTGGAAAAAGCTAGCTGGGATCAATTACAGATCTACCCTGCACAAACCACACAGAAGATAGGTCCCATGTGGATAAATGAGAAGTGGCTGTAAATCTCTAAAAAAATCCTCCTAATATAAGTATTCATGAGCAATAACACAAAGAGTATCACAGCAATACAGAAGGGGCATGGTCATCTTGCCCAATCACCTCAGTAAGACTGAAAGTTTAATGTCTATATGATCCTATCAATATGATCATTTCCCATAGAAGACCATAACCCATCTGTACTCACCTATATTATTAATGGGGTTCATGCCAGCCTTTGGTTTCCCATTTGGTTGAATTGGATGATATTTAAGAAACAATTTTTTCATCTGTTATCATAATGGCTCATAATACTTTTAGAAACAGAAAGGTGATGCTTAATTTATAATTTTTATAGAATTTATGGTGTTACTAAGACTCATAGCTAATAAGACTGGCAAATAGAATGAATGACTCCTTAAAGTCAACTTTTGGAGATAAATTTTGATTGAATGTGGAACAGAAGAGACACTTTTGAGAGAAACCTTGGAAATTGGGATACTAGGCTCCATGGGGTAGAGTAATCCTAAGACATCCCTTTGTGATAGGAAAGAGACCCCAGAATGTGTCCAGGTCACTACTGGGTAAGTAATTGTCCTTGAGGGGAGGTAACTCTTGCTGCCCATACAATAGGCCAGGGGCCTTCCTTATTCTCTCTTGATATAAAAATATGTCAAATGAAGTTCAAGGACTATCTATTTCTTATCCTTTGCTCTTAAGAGGGGACCAATTGCTCTCTTTCACTCATCCTTCTTATTCTATCTCTCACTCATAATTTCCTGTTCATAATATCTTTCAAGTTAGTCTCACCTTCTTCACACATCCCATTTGGATGATAATCATTTCCATTTCTTTGGATATTGTCATGTTCCACACCTCAGGACCATACAAAAAACCTAGAAAAACATTTCTATTTTTTGGCTCTATTTTGGGCCTTTGTTTTGAAATATTAAGTGGGATTTTAGGGGATGAGTTAGATGTTTATTAGGGCCAGTAACAGAAGAATAAACTGGTTTTGGGAAGGCCACCTGAGCCCAGTGCAGGCAGAGCCTGACACTGAGATGACACACAAAGACCACTAAATTATGAAATAACAGTTGATTTAATAAACAATGGACAGGTTGGAAGGGACTGGGATAAACTAAATCTAATGTTAACTACCTATACCTCCCCCCAGATCTAAAAATCTCTTCACAGATGTCTTCTGAGTGGTTTTCCCATTCTACTACTATCTTCTCTACATAACCCCAAATTCCTGTACTCAGCTAAGGTAACACTAACCCCCTATTTGATGGTTTTAAGGAAGAGATGTGTGTAAATCTAAGAGGGTCCAAAAATGGACCAAGATCCCAAAAAGATCTAGGCTAGGTCTCACACTTAACTGTCAGTGGTCATAGGATCAGCACAGGAACTCAGCAGATGTCAAAACACAGCCAACAGGTAACAGGATAACCAAGGAGAAGGCAGGGTGGGAAGATGAGGCAGTAAAATGCCACAGGGAAATAACCAAACTCCTCAAAGAGAAAAGCCACAGTGCTCAGGCTTAACTGTCTCTCTCTAACAGCAGCTGATCTCAGAATTCCAGAATTCTGTACTTTGCTGTCCATTTGCAAAACTTACACATCTTAACTTTTCCTATAATAGTTCCCCTCTTTGCACAAAGCCAAAATAGTGCTGAAAACAATATTTTCGCATTTGTGCACCAACAAACTTATATCCCATCTAAACTAAAATTCTTACCCAAAATAATAAACAGTCTTCACTCACTTATCTTATCCTATTTAGTACCACCTTATTCTTAGGATTCAAATAAAGGAGAGGAAAAGGGAAGAATTATACAATTAACAGTTACAAGGTTCAAAATATAAAGCGAACATATGTAAAAGCAAGACAAGCAAAGAACATAAAAATGGAAATACAAACACAAAACTTCACGCAAAACATTAAAATCATAAAAAGACTATTCTTGTAAACTAATACAGAAAAGAATCCTATCAAAACCATTGCAATGCATAAAATAGAAAACAGAAATTTTTGAAAACGCATAATAAACACAACATTGCATAAAATTTTACAAAAAAGTTAAACCAATCCATCATACTTACTTATGCAAAATACATTCAAAGTAGATGAAAATTCAACACAATCTTATTCTAAATTAAACCTTATTCTTATTACACAAAACTGAAATTTTTACATGGAACTGTGTATCTAACCATCCTATATAATGAATGGAATCAGTATCAAATATTAACTATACAAATAATTTTACATATATACATATAATGTATACATACACACCTACCTACAATATATACATACAGGCTATACATATATACACACCATATTTACATACACGTTACATATATATCCACTATGATACAATTTTCAACCCTAAATATAATATGTACCACGCATATATTTGCATATCTATTTACATGTTTGTGTGATATGTAATGTGTAATATGTTATATGTAATTCATGTTGTTATGCATGTTACAATGTATATTGCAATGTATTTCAGTACCTTACCTTATCTTATCAACCCTAAACTCTAATCTATCTAACTACAGCCCTATCTTAATGAAATCTCCTAAAATTAACCCTATTTACCTATACTATTACTATTCTAAACTATCTAAAATCTTAAAAGCATCCATTTACCTACATGGACACATATATAACAAAATCCTATATAATAAGTAACTATTCATTGATTCACTACTTGAATCGATGTATCCTAACCATGTTTATGTTTATATGTATATGGTTATGTTGTGTTATTTATGCTATGTTATGTTGTGTTATGTTTCTGTTGCATGCAATATACCTACCACAACTTCAGATTTTCCATCTTCTTATCTTGTCTGAATAACTTTCTTCTTCTCCAAAATCCTTGGCAGTAATATGTACTGTTGAATGCAGTATGGAAATATGCTATGTTGTTATGTTACATTACCCAAATTTCAGGGTGAAGTTTAAGGTCATTAAAAGAACTCGACTCTTGTCGAAAGGCAATCCAGTATGAAAGATGATGTGGTATGTTGATCATACTCTTTGACAGCCTATAACTACTTTCCACAGGAGGTATCTCACAAAGTTCTAATTTGTTCACAGGTAATGAATGTTTATATGACACCTACCCTGAAATTCCTCTGGAAGAAATGCCTGAAGTGGATGGAGAAGTGGGGGCCCTTTCTCTCAGCATCCAAGAACCATCTTCTCCTGCAACATCCTGCGAAGAATTCACTCCAAAGGAGGGCTCTCCTTACAAAGCCCCCATTTACATTCCTGATGACATTCCCATTCCTCCTGAGTTTGAACTCCGAGAGTCAAATGTACCTGGAGCAGGATTAGGAATATGGACCAAAAGGAAGATTGAAGTTGGTGAAAAATTTGGGCCATATATTGGAGAGCAGTGCTCGGACCTTAAAGATCCCAGTTTCGGGTGGGAGGTAAGAGAAAGCATTTTTTTCCATTGGCTTATTGAATATATCCTATACCTAGAAAAGTAAAAGTCTTTATTTGAATGCATAACAAAGATGGTAGAATTGCTATTAAGATAATTCTGTGTTAGTGTGGCATTTTGGCTTCAGATAGGATCTTTTAATTTGTCTGTGTTTAAATTCCTGCTCATTTTTTTGGTGGTGAAAGAAAAGGGTTGCTATCCGATACAGATTTACCTAGATATCTTTCACTGGGGACAAAAAGATTTTAGGGTGCAGGGCTCAGAGGAGTGGTCCAATGAGTAGTTAGGAGGTAGAGGAGAGAAAGTTGTCTTACCCTTCATTATTGAGAGTTGAGAGAATAGAGTTGAGCCTAGGAGAGTGGTACCTTTGTAATGGGACTATGATGGAGCTGGTAGGGGACTAGGAAACAAGGCTGGGTGTGTGTGGGGGAAGTGGTTCCAGTGAAGAAGCACACTTTTACCCCTGATGTTGCCCTGGGGCAAAATCCCTATTCACTTGGGCTAGTCATGTGTCTGCTTTGAGGAATGTTGGGAGGAATATGGCCTGGGCTGGAACAGCCAAGAAGTCTTTCACGAATAAACAAATAACAGATTTTAAAAAATCAGACAGTCCAGGACATAAATATGTTCCTGAAAACTGAATTTTCCAATTTTTTTTCTTATGCCCTGGTTATAGCAGGAGACTGAGAACTGAATTATCATGATTTTATATCATTTGCCATTGTCAATTATCTTTGTTTCAATCACAAGGCCAGAGGAGCCACCTTTTCCTCAATTGTGTGCTATGACTTCATTGGATTTTCCATTTATTCTGAATATTTGGCATGTGTGTTGAAGCTTACTTGTTCTGATACTACATTTTGGGTTTTTCTTGGCTTCTTCATGCTTTAGGGCCCTACGTGGGCCCTCCATGCTTGTGCCCTATTATGAGTTCTCCTAGGGAATCTTTTGTTGTGGAGCCTTTTAGATAGCAACTAAAACAAAACAAAACAAACTATTAGTAAGAGAGCAGCCTATAGAGTCTTAAATAGCAATTTTGGTTCTAGAGGGAGTTTCACTAAATTCACATAAGGTGAATTTATAAATTATAAATTCACATAATTCACATAACAGCCTGGAACATATTCCAAATCAGCTTCTTAAAGACCAGTTAAGTGAAGGGGACTGAGGGAGAGAGATCCTTGGATGCAAATCTCCTGTGGAGATATGTACTAAGACATCACCCAATGGCTGGAGAAGAGAGGTTGTGGGACACCATGAGGTCAATCTCTCTAAATTTCAGTGTCCTAGAAAACCACCCTGGTTTCTCTACCCAACTTCTAGCTCTGACAAAGAGAGATCAAACATTGAATGTAAAGAGATTGTGATTTCTGCCAAACTTTTATTGCATAGCCCTTATCCTTTCCCATTTGAATGAAGGACTAATATATCTAAAATATGGAGGATAGGAGGAAAAGTTGTCTAAAAGGAAAATTCCAGATAGTAATGGTATCTGTCCCCACTTTTTCCCCACTTCCCACTCCTGCTCAAACTTTTTTTTCTTTCTTTCTTGATTTAAAATGTGCAAGTACAGTTTTTATTTCCTTTTGTGTTTGGAACACTCTTGTGTTTAAGTTATATGGCAACCACTTTTTCTGGAATAGCTAGACAACAGCTAAAAAATCTTAAGAGGCATCTCTGAATAAGGGAGAGGTGAATACAAGAGAGCCTAGCTTTGGGAGGTGTGACTGACCATGAATCCCTGGTATTTCAGAAGCTAGACCGAAGTCGGATAAGCTAGATTTATTTTAGTCTGTTCCCTTAATATTTATGATCATTAATAGAATATTTGGTTTGATTTTTAACTAGGAATAAATAAGCAATGCCTTCAGGACTTAATTTTAACTTTTTGTCCCTTTGCTCTATTTGAGCCTTTGTGAAATCCACAATAAATGATCATTCTTGGTGAATACTGGGAGGGGAGTAGGAGAGACCTGACCAGATTCCCCATAATTGCAAGTAAGAAATCTTTGTTCTTTTTGACCGAAGGCCCAGAAAAGTTATTGTATTTTAGTTGCTCATGTATTGATAAGTAGCTTTTTAAAAAAATCAGTGTTGCATTAAGTAATATGTGAGTGGAATACATTTCAAACCAAATGCGTCTGAACTTCGCGCTGTTATTGTTCACCTTTAAATAATGGCCATAAACATCCCAGCAATGAGTAACTCATTAGCCTTTTATTACAAAATCTTTAGAGCCAAGCAACCAGTGCATTCTCTTCAGGATTCTTGAGTAAGCTTGGAATAAACTACAGTCTTGAGGAGGAAATCATTTTGCAATTGTGGGGCTGGTGAGCTACAGGACTGTGTGTCTTTGAACAGGTTGCTTCTGGTTTCAGGGAATGCGAGAAAAATCTAGCAATTTGAATTAATTTTAAAATCATTCGTGCTTCAGAGCAAAGAGACTTCTTACAATCTGAGGCAAATATATCCTGAAAAATGCATTTTTATTTTTGTTATGTGAAATATGATTGATGATGCTTATTACGTGGAATTCGAAATAAGACACTGGATATTCTTATGAAGAAAGGCTAGGATATTTTGTTAGACTTTCCTTTTTGGATCATGGTATAAGCTGTCCAAGGAAACAGTTTTCATCTTGTGATAAAGGGTCTGTCCATGAGTGGGTGGGGGTTTGTTCCTAAAGCTAGATAATAGAAAACTCAATTATAATCAAACAAAGATCTTTTCATACAAGAATCTCACTGGTTCTTTGAAGCTCTCATTCTTAGTAGTTTTTAGGCATGTATGGTTGTTGTTTTTGTGGTTGTTTACTCTTTCAGTAGTGTCTGATTCTTCATGACCTCATTTGGGATTCTCCTGGCAAAGATCCTGGAGGGGTTTGCCTTCTCCTGCTCATTTTATAGATGGGGAAACTGAGGCAAAGAGAGTTAATTTTTCCTGGGGTCATACAGTTAGCTGGAATCTGAGGTCAGATTTGAACCCAAGAAAATAAGCCTTCCTGAATCTAAGCACTCTCTCCATTGGGTCAACCTAGCTGGGCTAATGATAGCCTTTATGCTATAGGCATATCTATCATCAATGATCTATATCTATATTGTCTCTGTGTCTGTCTTTCTGTCAGTCTATCTCTCTAAAATCATCTGCTTTGTTTATCTGAGAGTTTAGATTGCACAAGATGTCACCATTAACATTCAGAATAAAATTAAATTTAACAAATAAGGTCTCATTCCATGCTATTTGTTTGCTTGTCATGACATGGAAGCTTCAGTGTCATGGGGGGCACTGGTTTCCTTCTTCTGGTCTTCTCTGTTCTCAAGTCAATGTGGAGTCTCCTTGCTCTGTTTCACTCAGAAAGGCATCTTGGGGTCAAAGACAATTCATTAGCTGATACCCACTGACTCTTCTACTTTCACAGGATGCCCTTCTCTCATTTCAGGACTTCTGACTTTTCCAAAACAACTAGAGTCCTGATACGAGGAAAAGAGTGCTGGCCCTGGTGTCAGAGGACCTAGAGTACAATCTCTCCTTGGATACTTATTGCCTGTATGACTTGGGGCTTCAAGTCCCCCAACTTTTCTGAACCTCAGTTTCCTCATCTGTAAAATTAGGTGGGGGGCTGGATTAGACGGTTCCTGAATCCTCTTCCAGCTCTATGTCTAAGATCCCATAAAATCAGCTTAGAACACTGGTGATAATTTTTTTTTTCATAACCTCTGGTCTAGAATAGGACACTTACTACTCATGTGATCATGGAAGAAGGGGGTGAGGTTCATCTCAGAGGTGACATCTTTTAGGTGATAATGGCCTTGGCCAGACCTATGGTTTGTAATCAACTCAGATTGCTGAGATAGAAGAGTCCATGTAACTGGTAACCAACAATGAATGGAAGCCATCTCCTAGATTCTAAACTTTCAGACAGATGAATGGTGGGGCAGATCTGGTGGTTCTTTTTCTCATGAGCTGGTGTTACTCTGCCTGGTTCCCCTCCCTCCAGTGATAGCCAGAGTGATGTCCTGCTAAACCAAGGGCTCTCTCAATGTGACAACCAGGGGGACATCAGGACCTAAGGAACTGACACAGAGTAGACTTGGGACTAAAGGTAGATCCATTGGGAAGACCAGTGGCCAGGAAGCTGGACTCTAAGGTTTACGTCTTTCCACTACCTACTTTTAGCCACCTGGCTTTTGGCAAGCCACTTAGACATATTCCATGGGGGGTTCTTCATCCACGTGATAACCATAGCAATAATGGGTATATTGGTCATGTTACAAAGTTCCTTCCTCACAACAATATTGAGAGGTAATTTCATGAGGGCAGGGATACCTATTTTACAGAGGAGGGCACTGAGGGGCAGCGCTCTCTTCAGTGACATGGTGCTATCCACTCCAAACTTAGAGTTCAGAAAGTCTGAGTTCAAATTTGACTATACATGCTTACTAGCTGTAGTACCCTGGACAAGTTAGTAAAACCTCAACCTCTCCCACCCCTGAATTTTCTCATCAGCAGAATGGGGATAATAACAGCTTCTACATTAACCATCAAATGTGATTATATGTACACATATGGGCATGTACACATATACATAATACATAATATTTCTCTCTCTATATGTGTGTATATACATATATATATTCCCAGACAAAATAAATACAAGGAGACTTTGTTAGAGGCACTGGAGCACGAGGAAAGGTTTCATGGAGAAGCTGTTGTTTGAGCTGAATCTTGAAGGAAAATTAGGAATTCTAAAAGAATTCTAAAAGTTAGGAGTCCCCTTTCAGGCATAAGGCAAAGGGATGGAATATAGAATGTTGATTATGAGGGAAAGTGATAAGACTGGTTTGACTAAAAAGTGTAGTCTTTGAAAAGAGGTAATAAGGCTGGCAAGTTGTGAAGGTCTTTAATGCCAAAGGGAGTTTATCTTTACTCCTAGGGTTACTAGGGGGCCACTGTAGTTTATTAAGATAGGGACATGCACACACAAAAAAACGTGCTTTATGAAAATCATGACAAGGATTAAATGTTAAGGATAGGTTGGACAGAGGAGAAAGGCAGAGAGACCAGTTCCAAAGCCATTGCAATACTCATAGATGCCTATATCATTATCAGAGATGCAGAAGGGATCTTAGAAGGTATTGAGTATAATTCCTTAGTTTATAGATGAGAAGACTACAGTTAACAGTATTAAAAGCTTCAGCAAAATCAAGGATGAGGATAGAGAAAATGAGATCAGATTTGACAATAAAGAGATTGATTTTGAATCTGGTTTATTATTGACATACGGAGTTGGAATAGTAGATTACAAAATATTATATATGCATTGTCTCAAATGAAGATCATTACCACACTATAAAATAGGTATAGAGCTGTAACTAGGGAACAATGGGGCTTTGTCCTAGGGTGCTAAATTTGGAAGGCACAATAGCTCTTCTGATCTTTAACGAGAAGAACTTTACCCTTAGTTAGCAAGAATAACTAACTCCCAAGGAAGCTACTGTAAAAAGGGCTGCGTGAGTTCCTCCCCTATGCCTTCCAACCCCTTTGCCTCATCTGAGGGCATGCTTTATGCCTCCTGCCCTGGGTGAAGGTTGTGGTACAAACTCTGGATAGTTCTTATTATGATGATCTTTATTTTGTAGATGAGAAAACCGAGGGTTGAATAGGTTAAGTCACTTGCCCAAAGTCCTATAACTAGGAAGTGTCTAGGGCAGGATCAAATCAAGGTCCTCCTAAGTCAGTTTCCATTCATTATGTCATGAGGCTTCTCATGCCTTCCATGCCAGAAAAAGGCAAACAAGATGGCCTTTGAGAGTTGTAGGCATCATATATGGGGGCCCTGCCAACATTACACACAGTCACCCTTCAGGGGATGTCTTAGATTTTGGTCCTTGTTCTCATGATCGAGAGGGACAATTAAGGGATGAGAAAGATTTGTTGAGAGTGCTAGATGATGTGGGTCAGGAGGAAAGTGGTGGGGACAAGAAGACCTTCATCTGAGCTTACTCTTATTTGGACTTTATCCAATGACATAATGGTTGGATCAAATAAAAATTGAACACAAGGACCAACCAATTGGGGCAAAACCTATCTCTTTGGGCATTTATCACTCTTTCCTTCTTCCTTCCCATCAGTCTATCTGCCAGAAGCTGAGTTGTCCCTTGGATGGCTTCAGCTCTAGAGCCCTAAAGGTGGTTTGAAAAGAAACTTCTTAATCAGTGAAAAAAAAAGAGCTTTAAAGGGATATTCATCAGGTTTTTCAAACCCTAAAAGCTGACTTTGGGACAGGAAACCCTGACTTGGATTCAAACAAATGACTTGGATTCAAATCTCAACTGGACCACTTACTCTCTATGTGAGCTTATTAGGTTTCTACACCTTTCATAGGATTCTGTATTTGACTCTGTGTTCACAAGTCAATCAATAAACCAATACTGATTTCTAGGTACTGTATTAGGTACTACAGATATAATAATAATCCTTGCTTTTAAGAAGCTTATATTAAATGACATATTCTTCCATTAAGTTTAAGAGAGAGAGAGAGAGAGAGAGAGAGAGAGAGAGAGAGAGATTAATTCTCAAAATATCATCTAGTATTTTTTAAGGTTTGCAAAGCACTTTACAAATGAGCTTATAACATCCCTGTAAAGTAAGTGCTATTATTATTCCAATTCACCAATGAAGAAACTGAGGCCAGTAAGGGTAAGTGATCTATTGCCCGTTGTCATACAACTAAGTTAAGTATTTGAGATAAAATTTTAACTCAGGTCTTCTTTTCTTATTTGATTCTTAACCACAATGTTGGAGCTAAGTGTGCTCATTATCCCCATTTCACAGGTGAAAATATTAAGACTGAAAGAGGTTAACTGATTTGTCCTGGGTCACACTGCTAGCAAATGTCTGGTGTAAGATTTGAACACAGATCTTTCTGTCCCTAAGACCAATTTTGCCCCCTAGCTTTGTGAAAAATAAAACTTTTTTACTGATGCCAAAAATTATATATATTTAATAATATTAATAATGAATAATAACATTTTGTAGCAGTTCAAATAATACATATAAAAGTTTTTTACAAAACTCTCCATATATGTCAATGATTATTTTGCTATTTTTTCTCTGTGTACCAAAACTATTCAGTCCTGAGGTATAATGTTTCAAAGAACTGTTGTCTCTTTATGATATCTTAAAAAAAACGCAGAACTGACTCTCACTTTTTTCTAGTTTGATTTTGGGGTCTTTTGGGAGAGAATTGAAATATATTTCAAACAGAGAATGTGAAAATTTGATATTTTTGTTTTTTATTTAAAAAAAAAATACTATTGCTTCTAAAGGCTCCCTACCAAATCAACCAAAGGATGAAGAGACTCAAAGCCAAATACCATGGATTGGTTTGGGGTCATAAGGAAGAAGAACTGCTCTCCTGAAATTTAGTTCAGGATTTTTCCAACATCTAACAAAATATCCTTCTTGTGGGGCACGGTGGTAGTCCTCCAATATCTCACTGGAGGAGGTCTGGTGGAGGCCATAAAATGTTTTTCTTGAATGGGCCCTTGTTGTAGAGGAAAATGTTGTGTTCATTACTGGAGGGGCGGCTACACTTGGGTGATTTTGATACATGTGTTCTGGGAGCTTTCCAAATCAGAAGTGGAGTTGTCCGTTGGTGCCCCTGGGTAACTATTTCTGAGTGATTCCCTCCCAAATGAGAGGGAGGACCACTCAAAAACAATATCGTTTTTAGTCAGGCAGTTAAGGAAGGGGAATGGAGCTTTCTAGAAATGTCCACTGACCCCAAAAAATTAAGTAGGCAGAGGAATTGTTTTTATTAATATGGGGAAGATAGTACATAGGGTTTAAAATTTTCCTTTGGAAGTAATGAGAAATATTGAGAAATAATGTGGCTTAGTAACTTAGGCACCAGTTAAGACCATGATTTGCTTCTTACTTGGGCTCAGTACCAAAGGGAAATAGGAGAGCCCCTGAGAACCTGTGAGAACAGGTGTCGGAGGTTTGGCACCGGATTGTGTGAGGTGGAGTATTGGTGCTTGGAGTCAGGAAGACCTGAATTTCAATCCTCCCTTGGCACTGAGATGCATGGCAAATCATAGGACCATGGATATAGGGTTGGAGAAAATCTTAAAAACCATGTAATCCAACCTCCTCATTATAAATGAGGAAACTGAGGCTGAGAAGGTTAAGAGACTTGTTTAGCATCCCACAGTCAGTATTTGAACCCAGGATTGGCAGCCCCAACTCTGGCATTTATGCTTACTAGCTGTTTGACTATGGAGAGTACTTTAGCCTTTTTTTTTTTTTGCTTCAATTTCCTCATCTGTAGAATGGGGACAATAATATTCCTAGTACTCACCTCAAAGGTTTATTGTAAGGTTCAAAAATAAAACAATATGATGTTCAATAAATCTTAAAGAACTATGTAAATATCAATTATTATTATTAATGTGAATGAATGAAAAGGCACGTTCTCCTAGCTTACCATGAACTATCTTTCCCCTTTTTCAAATATTTCATTAAAATGGGTGGTAAAAGCCTCCCTCACCTTAGTCCTCGGCACTGGCAGCACCACCTGGACTCCAGTGGTCAAGTGAATTGCCTTTGGTCCCAAGACCAATAAGTGTCAGAGGCAACATCCTAAGCCAAATCTCTCTGGACTCTGATGACAAAGTCCTTTCCATTTCGTTGGGAAGAAAATGGTGGTGGTGGTGGTGGTGGTGGTGGTAGTGGGGAGATACACACGATATTGCCTTAGTTGATATAGACATTTTCTAGTACCCTTTTTCTTCAGATTTTCAATCTTGGGTGGGTGGTTAGACTAGACCCAAGAGCTCTTTTCCAACTCCTGAGATATAATCATTCTTTATGAGACTAGCCATTGTGGTGGCCACTGCTCTTGACCAGTCACGTCTAGACCTCTTCCTCTAATGGCATTGTGTGGACCCTTAGCTCACAAATCCCTCCCCTGGGTGGCTGTAGCCTTTGTGGTTTGCACAATATATCTGATAGAAGCCTTTTTCTCTGACACCTCCAGTGACCTTCACAGGTTTCCCAGGTGCACAGAACAATAAAGCCAGGCTTGGTTGGCAGCCACAGGTATTGGCGATCTGTTTTCCTTTTCGTCATTGTTTGGATTCCTTTTGGCAAGAACTCGGAACTGTGGTTAAATGTGAAGAGGCACGTGATGCTCAGATCACCTCCTCTGGCACCGGACCCAGCAGCCTTCAGGAGAGATGTCTCCTTGTGGATGAGGCAAAACTGCCAGTCTGAGCTCTTCGGTTCTGGAAAGCTCTGCCCTCAGGCAAGGCTCTGTCTAACCAAGGAATGAGAATGATGTCATGAAAGGTTCCCTTACTTATGTCTAGTCTACCTCCAGGAGAAGGTTAGATGCCTCTACCTGTCAGACTTCTGTCTGGCCAGCGACTGTATCCCTCTAGTTAAAGAGTCGCAAGAGAGGGCAGCTAGGTGGCTCAGTGCCAAGCCTAGGGACTGGAGGTCCTGGGTTCAAATTCGATTTTGCTATGTGATCCTGGGCAAGTCACTTAACCCCCCATTGCCTAGCCCTTACTGCTCTTCTGCCTTGCAACCAATACACAGTATTGATTCTAAGATAGAAGGTAAAGGTTTATAAAAAATAAAATAAAAGAGATACTGGAAATCCTTCAATCAGATGGACTTTCTTTTTAGACAGAAAAAAGGCACTTTCAATCAATCAAGAAATCAACCAATTAATAAGTATCTGTTAATCTCTTATCACATAAAAAATTAACTGTACTAAATACCGAGGACTGCAAAGCTCCAGTCTATGAATATACCCTTTTGCTTGTCTGATTTTGGATCAGTCCTATGTCTGAGGAAGGCTCCTCCAAGTGAGAGGGACCCTTGGAGACCTTCTAGTCCCAACTGCTGCAGAATTGCTCTGCATCTTGTTTTACAAATGGTCATTTCTCTCTCTGCATTTTTCAGACCTTCAGTGACATCTCCTGTTCAGGGCAGCCTACTTCCTCCTGAGGCAGGACATTCCCTCTAACTGTTAGGGAGTTTTATGCTTAAGCCTCAGTTTTACTATATGTAAAATGAAGAAGTTGGGCTACCTGGCCGTAAAGTCTTCGACCAGTGGAAATCTGTGATGGGACCATTCAAAACTGGTGAGGGTACATACAGAACAAAAGAAAGCCCATTCATTTTAAGTAAAACATGCTGGTCTCACCTACCCTAGGTAGCACGATCTCTCTTCTGCTCCTTGGGTTGTCTCTGAAGATTCTCTTTAGCTGGTGAACTTCCTAAATGTGGTTCCCTAGACAGAACCCAGTGCTGCAGATGGCACCCTTCTTTCTCACCTTTCAGCCTTTTTTTTAAACCCTTAACTTCTGTGTATTGGCTCCTAGGTGGAAGAGTGGTAAGGTTGGCAGTGGGGGTCAAGTGACTTGCCCAGGGTCACACAGCTGGGAAGTATCTGAGGCTGGATTTGAGCCTAGGACCTCCCATCTCTAGGCCTGGCTCTCAATCCACTGAGCTACCCAACTGTCCCCTCAGCCTTTTCCCCTGGAAGTCAAAAGTGCTGTTATCCAATAAGTCTCTGTGAATTGACTGACAGAGCCATTCCCTCCAAGGGAGCCACTGTTTGGAGGAATGGGACTGGCAGCTGATACTACCAAAAGACCTAACCTCATAGTCACTGGAAAGGTCTGGAGTTCCCTGCCAGGCCCTTAACCATTCCTCATCCCCCCCATCATTTCCCTTCTTCCCACAGCCATTCACAGTCTCCATCTCTTAGAATGTCTCCATTCCTTCAAGGCTCAGGTCAAGTTCTGCCTTCTATGTAAGGCTTTTCCAAATTGCCTCCCCTGCTTGAGTTGCTTTATATCAATTTTATATGTTTTGTATGTAATTATAAATGGGTTTTGCTATGGTTCTGTTGGGTCTGACTCTCCATGACCCTATTTTGGGGGATTTTCTTGGCAAAAATACTGGAGCAGTTTGTGTTTTACAGGTGCCTATATATGCATGTGATGTTTCCATGGTTGAATGGACGATCTCTGAAGATGGGGACTATTTTGATTTTGTCCTAGATATGAGTATCACATTATGAAGGATTAGGGACTTGTCTAAGGTCATATAGCAAATACCTATTAAATGGCAGGATTTGATCCTCTCTCCTCTCCTCTCTTTGCCTTCTTTTCCTCTCTACTTCTCCCTCTTTCCTCTCCTCTTCTTTCCCCTACTCTCCAGCACATTTATTTCTAGGGGCAGGAGAGGGAATCTGAAAATCGTGAAACTGGGGAGGAAGGAAGAAAGAGAAAGAAAGAAAGAAGAAAAAGAGAGAAAAAGGAGAGAGAGAAAGAAAGCAAGAAAGAAGGAAATAAAGAAAGAAAGAAAAAAGAAAGGAAGGAAGAAAGAAAGAAAGGAAGGAAGAAAGGAAGGAAGGAATAAGGAAAGAAAGGAGGGAAGGAAGAAAGGAAGGAAGGAAGAAGGAAAGGAAGGAAGGAAGGAAGAAAGTAAGAGTATAGTCTAAGGTAGCATTAGAATATTGGTAGACTGGTGTTCATATTCACAGCCTAAAAGTTTATAGAACAGATATTCTTGCAGTGTACTGGCAGTAGCTGTAATGGGCTGAATGTTAAGTTATCAAAATAAAGATAGGATAAAAATGAAATGAAGTGTTACATGCAGATTTACAGCTGCTCTGATCTCTCATAGAAACAATGCTCATTTTATCTTTAGTGTTGGTTCCTTTTCCAAATTTTAATGATCACATCTCTAGGGAAGTAGCTCCCCCTTAAGAATCTAGAAAGAAAACCAGGCTTTTTAGAGAGGGCACCAGCGAGTACAGAGTCCTGGGTCTCATTTCTAGCTCTTGATGAGAATTCTTCTTAATAGCCAAGCTGTTGCCCCCTGTTAAAAGAGGAGAAGGGCTAAAAATAGCCTGGCTTGCCAGGCGGATGATTCTCCAAAAAAAGAAAAGAATGCTCATTATGTTTAATAAGAGAACTGACAAGCCATCATCATTCTTTCCATTAAGTAAATATGTTAGAAAAATTTATTATGAAATGACACGTCAGGCTGGCCAGGATCTTGAGATGACATCCTTGCATTAAATACGGTAGGTGCCATTAAGGAAACCAGTCAATATGTCACGGAGGCCCGGCCTGTAAAAATTAAATTGATTTGGTAAATGTAAGTAAGATAGATCTGTTTGCTTTCATCATCAATTTTGAGTGGGTGAACAGGTGATGTCACCAACCTGGGAGCGATAAAGATGCAGGACCATCTGGAAAGGCAGGTGATGAATGGGCCACTGCTTTTGGGTAGTGACAGTACAGTGGTGCTTTGTCACTTGGGATGCAGTACTTAATAACTTTTCAATACCATCATAATAAATTTCCCTGCCTTATTAATATAGAAATGGTGAGTTATGAGCGTGATGGCTCGTGTAAATAACCAGAGATGCAGCTGTCAGGAGCTGATTGTTTGGGCATGTTTCTTTAAGCAACACAGTTGACTCGTGGTAATCAACCTATGTCTCCACCAACAGAGTTTATTGCTCTTGTCAAAAGAAAAAGTCATATTATTCAAAATTATATGAAGTCGTAATAAACAAGTTTAATATATTATCAGACTTTTCCTATAAGTTTCCAAACATGGGGCCATGAATCATTTTTAATAATGCCTTTTCATGTAAAATAATGTCCTTATGCAGTAATAATGGTCTTTCCTAACTATTAACAAAACAGTCAACTTCTTTGTGTGTGTTTTAAAAGGTATTTTTATTTGTACTTTTCAATCACGGGAGCTGTGTGCAATGAAACCCGTTTGGAAATAAAGAGCTCAGGCATGTTCACGAAAGCATTTCATTAAGGGGCTCAAAAGTTGCTGAGCTCTGGCTGTGTCACACGTTTCCATTTTAATTGAACAGATGTACTTGAGAGTTAGCCATGACAAAAGAAATACAAGCAAAATTATAAACATGTGTCACGAAGAAGCGGGCAGGAAGGAGACTCCAAAGGGCATCTGGGTGCGTTTTTGGCGAGCCCGAGTATGCTGCGTGACTTTGTCACTATGTCCCTGGCTTGATGAGGAGAGACAAAATATGTAGATGGGTGTAAGTGGAAGATGAATTACTGGATCAGTCACTTAGCGCTGTCCTGACTATTTGGTCTATTGTGTTGGAGAAAAACAATTAGACCTAGGGACGCTGCTCATATTTATATCAAGGGGCTCAGGCTGGGAAATACTATCGAGAGCTTCCTTTCCCTTCATGAAGGAGCCTTTCGGCTTTTCCTTCTCTTCATCGCTTAGCCATGGAGACTTGAAATTCCAGTTTTATCCCTCGGACTACAACCTTGTGAGTGTCTCCATAGTTTCTCCACCATTTTGATGACTGCTGAAAAGAAAGCCAGTAGTCTATTAACAGGCAATAAAGTTCAGGAAACTCAAGACGAGTTTCTTGGGTCAGAGGTGAAAATTACCTACTAAATGAAACAAAGGTGTGCCTTGATGCCTCCAGAAGCCCTGACGGGGAAGAAAGAGCACATGGTGCTTGAAAGAGGACCGTCTGGGGAGCGGGAAAGGAGCCATTGTCTCCCTGTTGGCAAAGGGAGTAAAATGACTTGAGTGCAAAGATGGAGACTTTGGAAGAGAGAGCATGGATGGGGGAATTACCCATTGAGGTTTCTCATTTGATTCAATAAGTGCCCTCCTCCGGGGGTATTGAGCCTGGCTGCATTTCCCCCTCAAGTTCAGACACCCTCTGTGCTTTGCAGATAATGGCCACTTGTCAGAGGTTTCTAGAACTTGACTCCATTGGAAATAAAGAATGGGGGGTGGGAAGGGAGGAGGAAGAAAGTTGGCTACTAGAGTATTTCCACCCCAGAGAATATTAATGGGAAGTTTTATTGACGTGAGTGCCATAATATTTTCAGCTGAACAGTAGGTGGCATAGACTGGAATGGAGAAAAGGAAAAGGCTTTAATTTAACCCATTTCATTGGTTCTCATGAACTTCCTGAAATGTCATCAATACACAGTGCATTAATTTAAAAAAAAAAACACAACATAGAAAGAGGGAACCATTTTGAGAAGAGCGAGTTTAATGCAGAGGTAGCAAAAGGATTCCTCAGAACTTGTAGCCAAAGATCTAATGTTTCCTTAGGTAAAATGCATGTGGATTGGTGGGGACCTTCAATATAAAGGGGGTCTTATGTAGAGTGAGGAAAACCTCACTGTTATTCTTGGTCTCCATGAGATGAAGCACATTAGTTATCTTCGTAGGACCCCCGGAATGCCTGATTCTCCCTTGATCGGGGACCTGGGTTCTTTGTCGGGGCTGTCACTCTGTTGTTCATTGGACTGTCCAGTCACATCAAAAGCCACAGTGTCCTTGCGAATATGTTCATGTGCCATGGTCTCCTTTAGCTTTTTCTACCTCCCACTCCTCATCTCTAGGACAATCTGGTCATTCATTGAGCACCAAACTATTACTTTCATCTCTGTCATGTATTTGGCATTTGAAAGAAGTCATTCCCTGGTACCCACTCTCCCCCTTCTTATTCTATTGGATTCACCAAGTAGGGCATGCTTTGGACTTCTCTTTGGACTTTGTCTCAGCTATTGTGGCCTGAAGTGAACCTGGACTCAACTACATTGTTATCTCTCAAGTCAACAAATGCCACTTATCCAAATGTAGGGTTGAGTAGAAGAAATCTGTATAAATGGAGATTTCGAAAATTAGACTTCATCCCCCACAAGTCCCTTAGCAATTCCCAAAATTTCCTTTAATCTCTCCTGCGCCTCCACTTTTGCGCCGTCACGTTATTGTTTTATAAGTTCGGTAGCTCCTCCCTCTTCCTCTCTTCTCCAATAGCTTGGTCTGGGAGCTTTGCCTTTACTCTACCTTTTTGTTTTAATAAATCATAGTAAATATAATAATTACAGTATTGAATATTAATTTTTAAAACCACATGTCAATATAAGATAAAAATATTATTTTGAAAAAGAATTGACCTGCTTACGAGGGCAACTTTATCTGTCCCTCTCCTAATTCTACTCTCATAAGAAAATACCCTAATTCTTAGGATGAGGCAGCATGGTAGGATGCAAAGGAAATTGGATTAGAAATTACAGGACCTGGATTTGAATTCCATTTCTAGGACTTAATTGCTGGGTGAATTTGGGCAAGTTACTCCAATGACCTGGGACTCAGTTTTCTCTTCTGTGAAAATAAAAGGGGTTAAATCAGATGGTTTCTAATATACTTTCTATTTCTAAATCCTTTGAGTCTTGGAGCTTGCTGCTGAAAACTGAAGACAAGATTGCCCAATTCAAAGGATGCAGAAATGCATCATTTAAGATTCTTGGTTTTTCTAGAGCCTCTGGGTAGACATTGAAAGTAGAATTTTCCAAAATTTAGGGAAAATGAAAGTTTCCTAGAGGGCTGATTAAAAGCAGAGGAGAGGGATCTTGAAAGGGAAAAAAATAACCTGATGTAGATAACACAGGTAGGATCCCTCTTTTTCTTTCAAGGAAAGTAATCATCTCTCTTCACTCGTTTTACTCTGTAAAATTCAATGCTAACATGTTATTGCCAATTGAGTATAGCATAAGCCATCACAGCTCTGTAGTATACAAGTCCAGTGATTGTTTATTTAGGGAAAACATACCATATCTGAAGATCTCCCGTGGCATGCTGGTCTCCCAATGACAACAATGGGACTCCGTTGACAAAACTAACTGGTAGGTTTAATGAGATGACAAATCAGATTAGCTTTTTAATTGGGAATGGGCATCAACCATGAGGTAAGTGTGAGAGTGGTTTTAACAGACAATTTTTAAGTCTTTCACAGCTCCCACAGCCTAGAACTTCTCATTGGAAGGCATTAGAGAGTCCATCTAGACCAATTCCATAAGCTTTCATTAGTCCAATTAGTGCAAAGGGTCTATATTCCAGGTCACTGTGAATATGAAGATAAAACAAGAAAAAGCTCCTGCCCTCAGGGAGCTTACCTTCTTTGGTTAGAAGAGTGTCTCAACTGTGTGGAAAGACTAGCTATAAATGACTGTGTGTGTGTGTTGTGGGAGTGAATATTTGAGGAATCAAGGAGATGGATGAAACATTTTTCAATGCTCAAATTACACCTTGGTCCGATTGCATTTGGAGTATTGTTTCACTTCTGGGTAGGACCTTCACACAGGATAAAGGATGATAAATTACCGACTGTGTAGAAGAAGGCAACCAGGATGGGGAAGAAGATCAAATTCATGACATTGAAGGAACTGAAGATGGTTAATCTGGAGAAGAAACTTTGGGGGGCGATTTGATTACTGATGTCAAGTATCTGGAGGGCTGGTTTCTGGAAGGTTATTAGGTTTTCTAAATTTGCTTCCACAAGAAAGAACCCAGAATAATGGAGAAGAGTAACAGAAAGGAAAAATTAGATCTCAAGTAAGGAAAAAAAGTTCCTTACAATCAGGGTAGGGATTTGTAACCTGGTGAGTTTTAAAATATTTTAATATAACCTTTACTATAATACATTATATATAATTATATAAGTAAAATACAACATAGCTTTTGATACAATATAAATGTATATTTAATATATCCTGTAATCTGGAAGAAAACTTAAAACTATTTTAATATAATTATATTAATATAATTATACAATTATATATAATTCCATTATATTGGTTATAGAAATATATATTAAAATTATAGTATATATAAAATTATAAACAAATAACTTCTTTGTAACATTTTATTTCTACATATATAAAAAAAGGTCATTCTGAGAAGGGGTCTCTATGTTTCTCCAGACTGCCAAAGGAGTCAATGACACAGCAGAG
>NC_058132.1:668884666-668922633 GCF_016433145.1 Gracilinanus agilis | reverse complement strand
AAGGGGAGAGGAGGGAGTTTGAATGCCATAATAGCAAATGAAAGTTAAAAAGAAATGAATTTGACAATTATTTCATCAAGGGCTTTTCAGATACTGAAATCGATGAAAAAAGAGTTTGAGAAAGAAGCAAAAAAAAATTTTTTTTGGGGGGGATGAACTTGAATGCCACAATAGCATTGTGTCATTGACATTAATTTAAAATTGTCATCAGTGAAATTAGAAACTATCATGGTAGGAATAGTTCTCTCTCTTTAAAATAAAAATTAATTCCTTTCATTTCTATATCATGGTCAGTTCTAATTACCATCCTCCTTCCCCTGGTCTTTTCCTCTCCCAGCACCTCATATTCCTAAATCATAAGGTCTAAAAAGAAAAAAAAAATGAGCAAATCCACTGGCCACTCTTCTTGGGCCACTTAGTCTTGATGAGTTCATTCTTCTTAGACTGGACATTGAATTATTATGATTATTATGGCTTTTTTTATTTCTAGGTAGAGGTTTTTGTTTTTGTTTTTGTTGTATCTTAGTGTCTATATACTTATTAGGCGTAGAGTAACATTTTTCACGCCAAAGACAAAATGAAAACATGCGCTCATTTTTCAGGACCCCCATTTTATCCTGGGACACATTTCCACACAGGGAAAAATGACTTCTGTGGTTTTTAAAAATGAAAAAAGAAAAAGAAAAACACTTAAGGAGATAGCGTTTCTCCCGGCCATTTAAAAAATATTAATTTTTTTTTTTTGGAAACACAGAGAACTGGACAATCAAACACAATTTTGCATATGGAGGAAATGATTTAGAATATGTTCGGCTGCTAATCGCACTCATGCTGAAGTTTTAAATTTCATCTGTCTGCTCAGATCTATTGTGACCCATTAAGTGGCTTCCTTTTTTTCCGACAAATTGAATGCTGCAGCGGCAAGGAGCGCTTTTGTTCCTTTAATTCAGTCAGCATGGAAATGATTTTCTCATTTCAGGCCCTTTTCTGTCCTCTCTTCATTGTGTCAATAAAATAGAGTTGTGCCGAGCTGTGCTAATCAGCTTATCGTGCTAATTCAGTGTGCCGGGATGCTATCTGTGGTGGGCTACAGGTGGGCGCTAGGAGGGCTCGGTCTCCAGGGGAGCGTAATTGTGTGTCTCTGGGGGCTTGTTTGCAGAATAACCTCAATCTGAAGCCCCGGTTCAGGGAGGGGGAGAGCAGAAAAAAAATCCCAAACTGAACAAACACAGGCCTGGAGAAAACAGGGGATGGTGAGGATTTTATGGCATTCTCCTGGGCTTACTGACTAATGGCATGCCCTGTTGGAATTTCCCTCCATTTACCCAACTATAAAGTTCTAGCAAATATATTGCCCAGATTCTTGTATGCACTAATTTTGAATATTTGGGGTGTGAGAGAGAGACATAGGCAGAGAGAGAGAGAGAGAGACAGAGAGAGAGAGACAGAGAGAGACAGAGAGACAGACAGACAGCTAGACAGACAGAGACAGAGAGAGAGATTAAGAAAGAGAGAGACAGTGACAGAGATGGAGAGAAGAAGAAGAAAGAAAGGCATAGAGAGAAAGAAGAGAGACAAAGACAGAGACAGAGACAGAGACAGAGACAAAGAGAGACAGAGGGAGAGAGAAGGGGAGGAGAGAGAGAGAAAGAGACAGACAGACAGAGAGATTAAGAGAGAGAGAGAGAATGACAGAGATGGAGAGAAGAAGAAGAAAGACAGGGACAGAGAGAAAGAAGAGAGAGAGAGACACATGCACAAAGACAGAGACAGAGACAAAGAGAGACAGAGGGATAGAGAAGGGGGAGGAGAGAGAGACAGAGACAGATGGAGAGAAGAGAAAGATTGAGAGAAGAGACAGAGACAGAGAGAGACAAAGACAGAGACAGAGACAAAGAGAGACAGAGGGAGAGATAGAGAGAGACAGAGACAGAGAGATAGAGATAAAGACAGAGAGACAGAAAGACAGAGACAGACACAGACAGAGAGGCAGAGAAAAAGATAGAGACAGAGAGATATTGCTAGAAACACACCTACATAAACCAGGGAGGCAGACAGTGAGTTAGAGACATAGAGAGAAAAATATACGGGGGGGGGGGGAGAGAGAGAGAGAGAGAGAGAGAGAGAGAGAGAGAGAGAGAGAGAGTCATAGAGACAGAGAGATGTGAAGAGAGTGATCAGAGAGAAAGACAGAGTGAAAGAGATATTGATAGAAACATAAACTAGCGAGAGAGACAAAGACACAAACATAATATAGATTCAAAGAAAAAAGTAGAACCCAAGTTTAGAAGTTCATTGATGATACCCCAAACTTCAGACAAATAGAGAAGCTTACCTAAGTTGAAGGCTCATTTTTTTGTTTCATTGAAGTCAGTATTTTAAGCTAGGAATGCTACAAATCAGCAAATTTGAGTTTCTGGGAATGTGAGAATTTCTGGTGACTTTAGAGGAGAAACAAATGATTGGTGTTTTCAATGTAGAAAAAAATCGAGGCAAGAAGGTTTTTTGAAATTAAAATTCCCTAAAATCGTCTGCATTTTGTTGGGAAGCCTATTCTAAGATGGAGATGAAAAGAAATTAAATAAATGGGAACTTCTTTATGGAGGTGGACATTTTCAGTTTTAGGGCTGGCAAAAAACCCCAAGAGAATTTCTTTAGAATTCTTTCTTTTTTTGTGTGTATTTAGACTGATTTCACTCTCAGTGGAAAACTTTCAGGGCTTGGCAGCTCTGATCGCTCTATAAGAACCCCAGGAGGTTGGTGAAATAATGGAAGGACTCAGCACTGGGGCTGGGATTTCAAAGATATAGGAATTATCCAGTGTTAAGGTAGATGGCACCTTTTCTTTGCTTTGTTTTCTCAGGGAGTTGCCTGGAGTGACTCACTCAGGTTACACAGCAAGGATAGATCAGAGGCAAGACTTGCACTCTGATCTTCCTTTTCTGAGGGCAGCTTTCTATTCACTATATCACTCTTACAAGAGCAGAATTTAAGAATAGAATAGCCTCAAGGAAATCTGCAGAATAAAAAATAAATTTTGATTATTTTCCAGTCGTGCCTGACTTTTTGTGACTCCATTTGGGGTTTTCTTGGCAGTTTGCCATATCCTTTTCTAGTTCATTTCACAGATGAGGAAACTGAGGCAAACAGGATAAAGTGACTTGTTCAGGGTCACACACAGCTAAGATACTGGAGTGCATTGCCATTTCCTACTCTAGCTCATTTTACAGATGAGGAAATGGAGGTAAACAGGGTGAAGTGACTTGCCCAGAGACACACAGGTAGGAAGTATCTGAGGCCAGATTTGAACTCAGGTAGAGGAGTTTTCCTGACTCCAATCCCAGTGTTCGTTCTATTGGTTACCTAGTAATGATATAACCTCAAGGGGTTTTACAAAGGAGGAAAAGATGATAGATAATTGAGACAGAGAGTGGACCTGTGATTTCTTCAGAGAAGGCAAGACCAAGGAAATGGGGAAAAAAGCAGATGCTCAGAAAATACATCTAAGAATAGGACCTGGCTAATTGCCCTGGATTCCTACGAGATCCTGTGGGTTTGGGCTTCTTGCTAAGTCCTAATAATAATTTTCAGCAAACATTTAGACAGTGGTACTTATATAAGCTTGCTCAGTGTTTTACAAACATGCTGTCTTTTGACCCTCACAACATATGCCCCCTGGGGACATAGGTTCTGTTATTATCCCCATTTTACAGATGGAGAAACTGAGGCAAACAGAGGCCTGCCCCAGCTCAAAGAGCTAGCAAGTATCTGAGACTGGATTTGAACTCAGAATTTCTTGACCCTAGACCTACTGCTCCATTCTCTGGGTGACAAGCTTCTTCTGCAGGTGGGAAAAGAAACTACCAACTACCTTTATGCAAAAAAAAAAAAAAAAAGCGTTAGAATTCCAGGGCTTTCCACTTTAAATAAAAATGTTGTTAATGGGTTCCCTTTGTGAATGAAAATATATAAAATATAACCATTTAGGCCAATATATTTTCAACCAGTCATCACAATTTTTATTTCCCCAGGAGAAGTGAGGGAGTTTTCATCTTGGCAATGGGAGGAGTCCTTTTATGTTCTTTAGGGGGTTGCCTTGCTGCTTCCTTGCCTCACTTTCCTGAAATATTTTTCTTTCTAATTCATTATGGGCTGAAATGTCTCTTACAAAGAGCCTGATTCTATTATGGTTGAGGTGTATGTGGTCTACTTCCTGAAGCGGAAGCCCTCTGGGCTTGGAAAAGAGAGGAGCCCTCTTTGAGCATACACTCCTCAGAGCCAAACTGGGTTATTTGCCCATTCCTTCAGGATATTCCACCTCTGGCTTGCTTATTTTTGTAAGGGCTGTTCCCTGCACCTCGAATACACTCCCTCTTCAGCTCTGCCCATTGGAATCCCGATTTCCTTCAAGGCTCAGCACAAGTAACAACTCCTACAGGAGATCTATCCCAATTCTCCAGTTTGTTTGAGTTTTCCCAACCCAAAACTACTTTGGAAATATCTTCTAATTCCTCATCTTCTCTATGTATATTCTCAGCCTATTCCCCAGTAGAGCGTAAGGCCCCAGAGGACAGGAAAGATTTCAGGTTAGTTTTTGTATCTGTAGAGTCTAGCACAGTATCTGGCATGTTTGGTTTGTTTTGGTCTAGAGCAGTGATTCCCAAAGTGGGTGCCACCGCCCCCTGGTGGGTGCTGCAATGATTCAGGGAAGCAGTGATGGCCACAGGTGCATTTATCATTCCTATTAATTGCTATTAAAATTAAAAAAATAATTTCCAGGGGGCTAAGTAATATTTTTTTCTGGAAAGGGGGCAGTAGACCAAAAAAGTTTGGGAACCACTGGTCTAGAGTGATCTTTGATATTTATGATTGGTAAAGAAAATGCTCTATCCTGGCAGATCAATGACCCAAATCCCACAACTTCTGGTCTTAGAGAATCATTGTGGGAGAATGGGCACAGAAATGGTTGTTGAAGGTTGTACTGCCGGTGTGGACATCAGAGGTAGGCTTTGACTCCAAAACTGACCATCCAAGCTGACTCTCAGAGCACACAGTTGGCACTTAATAAATGCTTACTATTGAATATCCTTTGGATTGTGGGTTTTGAGATGGAAGGGACCATGGAAATTGTACTGCTAGTGTAAGCATCAGAGGTGGGATTTGAACAAGGTTGTCCTCATCCAAGAATTGGCTCTCTATCCACTACCCCAAATGGACTCTCACAGTTTACAGTAGGCACTTAATAAATGCTTGTTAAAAATTGAATATCCTTTGGATTATGGGTTTAAAAGTGGAAGGGACCATTGGAGTCATGGCATCCAACCCTCTCATCTTATAATTGAGGCACCAAGATGATACAGTTTGCCTATGGACACAGTAAAATGGTAGCTAGTCAGATTGGAATCCAGATCTCTCCTGATTCTAAGTCGAATCCATCCTCTTTCTACTCTACCATACTGGCTCTTTTATATGTAGAATACCCAAGTTCTACCTCAACACATTGGTTGAGTGATTTGGGGCAAATTATCTAACCTTTCAGGGTTCTAGAAAACTCTCTAAGATGATGAATTTCAATGAAGTTGCTGATCTGTATAGGGAGAAGGGGTTTCCTACCCTGGGAGATCCCTATACTCATGAAATAAAAGGCCAGCCTCTTTCCCAAATCCATGTGCCTGTGTATGCATAAATATACTTATATATGTATGGATGGATATGTACGTGTGATACCTATATTTAGATATTCATTTGTTCAATGAATATTTACTTAGGGCTACTTTGTGTAATCAAATGGACTAGGGATTAGGGCAAGAACAAGGAGAACAAAGGCATGAAAGTGACTTTATGGGGCTTGTTAGCTAGATAGAGAATGGAGATGTATGCAGAAATAAATATATGACAGATTGGAGTATAATAAGTGCACAAAAGGAGCCCGAAATCTTTGCGATCAGCTGAGGGATGGAGATATCTTTATTGATGAGTTTGTTAAAGAGATGGCATTTGAGGCAGATTTTAAAGGGCACATAGTGAAAGGGCAGAGGGTAGCAGAGATCTGGAAGGGCTTAGGGAAGAGAGGAAGCAAGAGTATGGAAGTGGGAAAGCATGCGACATTCAGAGAATGGACCCAACTCTAGCTAAAGGATGGTGGACTGGCGGTGGTGATGGCGGCTTGGCAGATGGATTCCAGATGTGACCACTGTCTTTGAGTATTTGAAGGGCTGGCTGTCATGTGGAGGAGGGATTAGACTGGTCCTGCTTGGCCCCAGAGGATAGAGCGAAGAAATGTTGGGATAAGGTGCAGAGAGATCAATTTTGGCTGTTAATGTAATGGAAAACTTCCTAATAATTAGAGCTGTCCCACAGTGGAATGGGCTCCCTTGGGGGAGAGTGAGCTTCTCCACCATTAGAGATGGGATGACCACTTGTCTGTGAGTGTAGACTGGACTGTCTCTGACGTCTCTGCCCATTCTGAGATTCTGTAGTCCTAGGATTCTTTACTTCTTGATTGGTTCTCAATTTATAACCCTGTGATCCAGGGAGACAGTGTGGTTAGAAAGCTGGTCTCAGATGATGATAATAGTAATTATGATGATAATAGCTAGCGGTTGTCCAGTGCTGGAAAGTTTTTATGAAACTCTTTACAAATATCTCATTTAATTCACACAACAACAGCTGGGGGTTGATGCTGTTATTATCATCATTTTGAGGCAGACAGTAGTCAATTGACTTAGCCAAGGTAAGTGCTTGTAAATGTCTTGAACTCAGATCTTGCTTGGCTGCCAAGAGAATCTCCTTATCCCATCCCTTCCAGGACAAAACATTGCATTTTATCAGCAGGCTTATTTGGTTTTCTTAAATGGACCTTATTTTGCTCTGAGAAACAATGCCATAATGATCTGTTTAGATGAATAAGCTGTTATTAAAAACATATTTTCATAAATTTATTATTCTATGTGGATTGCCAATTCGAGGGTTTATACTTCCCTTTTTAATCCTTCCCCAAAGGACCCAGAATTGGATTTTGGAATGAAAAATCTGGATGGAGCTATGCAATGGGATACTGTCTATTTGGTCTCTTTCTGAAATGACCTTTATTTTTATTTTTATTATTTTTGTTTGTTTTTAATTTAATTTTTTTTATTTTGAATATTTTCCCATAGTTCCATGTTTCATGTTCTTTTCCCTCTCCCCCATTTCCCCCAGTAGCCTATGTGCAATTCCACTGGGTTTTACATGTATCATTGATCAAGACCTAATTCCATATTATTTGAAATGACCATTAGGTTGCTTGGAACTTAGAAGAGCAAAAAGAAGCATTTCTGAGGAGTGATTCTGAACTTTAGGAAGGACAGTGCTTAGTTTGGTCTCTGAAGCTGAAGCATGGGGACCAGTTTCGGGAGGTTTCCTACTGAATTCAGGCCAAAATGTAAACAGAGAATTGACTTTTCTTTTTAAGCTGGGGGATTCAGACTGTGGCCGTAGTTCTCATCTTCCTCTCCAGGCTGACTTGAGAAAGCAGCCTGGAATATAGCCTCAGAGGAAGCCTTTAAAATAGATCCATTTGGGGTGGGAATTTGACTTCCGTCAGTGGGAGTGAGCATCTGCAATGTGGAGAAAGCCACGTCATTTGCTAACTTTTGCTAACTAACTAACATGTTTTAATGAATGATTAAATGTATTTTTAATTTATATTTAATATATAATATATTTAATATTCAAATAAATTTATTTGTGATTTGAATTTAATATTGAATATATTTAATATCATAAATGTATTTATTTATTTTTAAAAGCCCTTACCTGTGTATTGGTTCTAAGAAGAGCGATAAGGGCCAGGCAATGGGGGTTAAGTGACTTGCCCAGGGTTGCACACCTAGGAAGAGTCTAGGGCTAGATTTGAAGCCAGGACTTCCCATCTCCCAGTCTCCAGTCACCTAGCTGCCCCTTTACCTAGTTATTTTGGCTAACTAGGTGCTAAGTAGTTGTTCTGATGCTCTTAGGGAGGAGGAGTGCTCTCAGTACCTGGAATCTGGTCTCTCTACCTCTAGGTTAAGGCTTTTTGAAATCCCTTTGTGAAAACCTGGACTTTAGGTTCAGAATTATCATTTTGGATCCTAATTATTAAAATTCTAATAGTCTGGTTCAGAGTCAGGGACAGCCTCGGAATGCCCTATTTGGAGAGTTCATGGGTTTGACTTTTATGAACCTCGTGTCTTTATGGACTCAGTCTGGGGACTTTCTGCAGTAGGCTCCGATGATTTGAAACCTTGCAGTGATTTATGCATCTTTGAAAGATTATTAAAATGTGCACAAGGTTGAAAATGGGCTGAACTTTAATAGCTTTAGGAATGTGACAAAATAAGCGTAAGATTTCCTTTATTTCCCTGATCTTTTTCTATTGCTGGGGAAAAAAAAAAAGGAGGAAGCACCAAAGCTAAGGAGTAGAACTGTGACTTATCTCATTCCAGCATCAGACGTGGGCAATTTGGATGAGTTTGGAGTCTGAATCTTGAGTAGCCATTTCCGGCGTGAGTGATTACCATGCCTGAACACAAGGTCATCATGGTGCTCTTCAGGCATGAAGGGGATCTCTCTATTATCGAGACCTTCATTGGGGCAAGAGAGGAAATGAAGTCACTAATTAGGTGATATCAAAGAAAAGAGGTAGGGCTTGGGGAGAGGAGGGAAATGGAGAGGCGGCTGATGACATTTCAAGCAAAGGCTAGAAGAGGAAATGAAGATAAGGGGGAAAGAGCTGAGCCTGAAAGGTCACTGACCTTATTAGTATGAGAGAGAGGAGGAGATCTTCAGAAGCTTTTTACCTACGGCAGCCTGACAACACGTAAGGTTGCGCAGATGGTCAGAGCTGTAGCGTTTGAACGAGAGAATGGGGGGAAAAACTCAATGGCACTTATTAATCACATATTTGACAACTGGAGAGAGAAGAGGGAGTTTTAAGCTCCTAGATTTTGCCCAGACTTTTTATTATATAGTGTTGTGTTTCTCTTCTGCTCTAAATAGCTTCCCCCAGGTGATGACGTGTTCATTTTTGTTGAGTTGGGCGTTGAGCTCCGTTTTCCTAAAGGATTCCTTTTGATGATCAATGAAAATAAATGTTGACCTTATATCTATTCTGGCTGAGGAAAAACATCCTGTTAGGAAAGAAGAGACAGATGTAACTGACAGCTAAGATGGCTGTTGGGAGAAGTGGGCAAAAACGGCTAAAATGGCTGTTGGGAGAAGTGGGCAAAAATGGCTAAAATGGCTGTTGGGAGAAGTGGGCAAAAATGGCTAAAATGGCTGTTGGGTGAAGTGGGCAAAAATGGCTAAAATGGCTGTTGGGAGAAGTGGGCAAAAATGGATATTATAGTTGAACTTTTAATGAAGTGTATGAATGTTCCATCTTTAGGGTCATTTGAAGGAGCAGTGTTGCTTAGCTGATAACTCAATCAAACTTTTGATGACTGTGAATGAGGAAAAAACCATTTCGATAAGCATAGATGTGATACAGAATGACCTGTACAGTTATCCCTTCCACCTCATGGCGTTTAGGGGCATGGAACCCCTGCGATCTGGAAAAGCCACATAAAATCTTTTGGTCTTCTCTTCGTATACTAGAGAAGAAATTTATTAGCTGGGAAAGAAATGAGCTGCATCAGTCCTCCCAATTAAACAATGGAGTTCTGATTCTGCAATTCTGTAAAATGTTATTTTTGACATTTGAGTATTTGAGACACTCTAAGATTTCACCTGGAGAATATTTAGCCAGAGAACCCTTTATTGTTTTTTGGAAATTCCTGGAGATTTCCTTCCCCCTCCCAATGAAGTATTTGAACCTGGTTGTTGGTTTATTGTTTAAGTCTTTGTTTGCGGAGCACAAACAGAACGGCACATCTCCAAGGTAGTTAAACTTAGAGATGACTCAGTCTTTCAAAGTGTAATTTAGGTCCATCGAAGGGTCACAAAATGGTAGACTGAATGGTACCTTTGAGATCATCCATTTATGTATGAGGGAGCTCAAATCCAGACAAGTTAAGGGACCCCAAATCACATACCAAGTTAATGAGAGAACTTGGATTATCAAGCAATCAACCAACAATTTATTACTAATTATCACTAATTTATTCATTTATATAATTTGTAATTATATAAATAAATAGTATTTATTACTAATAAGTTTAACTAACAGCTAGAATTTATGTAGCACATCTGTTTGCAAAGCACTGTGTTATCTTCTTTTTTTAAACCATTACCTTCTCTCTTAGATTCAATACTGTATATTGATTCCAAGCAGAAGGGTGATAAAAACTAGACAATTGGGGGTCGAGTGGCTTGCCCAGTCACACAGCTGGGAAGTGTCTTGAGACCAAATTTGAATCCAGGACCTTCTGTTTCTGGGCCTGGCTGTCTATCCACTGAGCAGTCTAGCTGTCTCCCCTTCTACCATGCTATCTTATTTAATCTTCACAACAGTCCTGAGTTAGATGTCATTATTATCCTCGTATTACAGATAAGGAAACTGAGGCTGAGAGAACTTCCCAGTGCTACTTGGCTCATAAATGACTGGGACATGCTCAGATTTAGGGCTTCCTTACCTCACCACATTCATTATTCTATCGTCCAGTATGTCTGATCCATGCCAGGCACCCTTCTCAGGACTCAGGACATGAGAACAAAGAATGAGACAATTCCTCCTGTTGCTTCCTAGCTCTGGTCTCTCTTCCACAATCTAAGTGACCCTCCCTTAGCTATAAATTCTGTCCTCTAAGGCCAGCCCTTTTATATTCAAAGTACCATGACATGGTGGATACGCTTTAGATCCTGACTTGAACATAACCATGGCTTCATCTTACAAATCCACAGTGAAAATTTGGTGAGGCACGAGGGGGAAAACTGGAACACGGAGGACATTTTTGGAAAGCTTGTATGTTTTCATGGAATCTTTATTAGAAAAATAATTTATTTTAAAAATTCCTCCCATGCAATCCTTACCCTCTCATTCCAACCAACCAGCGCCCATTATGGCTTACTTTTCATTCTTGACTATTCCTTCGTTCACTTCATTCGGCCATTTGCTCGAGCGCTCTGTGCCTTGTAAGGACCATTCTGAGAACTGTAGAGACGATGGAGATGTATAAGACACGGGACCTGCCCTCTGCGAAATGACAAGCTGGGAGATCTTGGAAAACAGCAACTACAATGAGAAATTCCTCAGCACACATTCAGCTTAACAAGTGTTAATTAAGATCTTGCTGTGCACTAGGCAACTGCACTTCATTCAATTAAATTTCTATTTTTGTCTGATCAGGGTCATAATCGGAAACATAAATATAATTTTTGTAGCATAAAGACATGAAGATGGAAAATGGACTTGACTGGAGCAGAGAAATTTGCTGCTGGGTCTCTGGGAAAATCTCTTTGCTTCTCTGTTTTTCCTCTAAGGTTTTCCATAAATAAATTGTCTTCCTGGGTGGTAGGGTTGTTGTGAACTGGGCACTTTGTAAGCCTGTTTGTTATTGTACTGCCTCTTCATGACCCCAGTTAGGCATTTCTTGTCCAAGATACTAAAGTTGTTTGCCATTTCCTTGTCCAGCTTGTTTTACAGATGAGGAAACAGAGGCAAACAGGGTTAAGGGACTTGCCCAGGGTCACACAGCTAGAAAGTGTCTGAAGTTGGATTTGAACTTATGAAGATGAGCCTTGCTGACTTCAGGACAGATGCTTAATGCACTGTAGTGCCACCTAGCTACCTTTGTGAGACTTGAAGAGCACGAGAAATGGGAGCTCTCTAAGTTCCTCTTGACAAAGTCATTCTTGATTCCTTCCACGTTAGGGTCTTTTCCACCCATTATTACTTTGTTTTCTCTCTTTCACTTTCTCTACACACACACACACACACACACACACACACACACACACACACACACACACACGCATTTACTGTATTGGTTTGCCTCAGTTTCCTCATCTGTAAAATGAGCAGGAGGAGAAAATGTCAAACCACTCCAGCAACTCTGCCAAGGGAACCCCAAGTAGAATCATGTTGGACACGGCTGAACAACCTCAACAGTAACAACAAGCTTGTATGTCCTTAGTTGCTCAGTATTGTCTCCTCTGTTAGAAATGGCTCTCCTCGAGGAGCTCTGATGGTCTTTACCGTGTATTTGCCTTTCTTTATACACCTGGCACGTAGCCCAGTTCCTGGCACACAGTAGGTGCTCGTAAATGGCCGTTAATTGCCTCTCTGACCAAGTGGGGTTCGCCGTCCCCAGAGAAGGAGACGGGGTCATCCGAGGTAGAGGACGCTGGGCGGCCCCTTTCCCTTCCAGTGTCCATCGTGCCGGGGATCCTTACTGGGTTACAGTCCTGCATACCTGGAGCCATAGGAGGGCTCCATGGAAAAGTATTAAGTGGCCTCCAGTTCCCAGAGAAAGAAAGGGGCTGCCATCCCCGATTAGATGTGGTTTGTAATAGTATCGTCCTGTTTTCACTCACCACAGTAGAAGATTTCGACGAGGCTAACAAGGCACTCGGTAATCAGAAACATGCCAAGTTAAAAAAAAAAGTGAGTGTGTGTCTGTGTGTGTGTGCGTGTGGGGGTGCTGGGGGGAGCAGCCTAACCTCTGAACAGGAAACAAATGTGATCAATTACCCCAAGTGTGCAGCTCACAGATAACTTATCTTCAGGCTCCTTCAAATGAGAGGCTGATTGTTACCAAATGGGGCTCGCGGGCAAGGTAGAAAAACACATTGGTGGTGGGGTGGGGGTGCAGAAAAGGGGCAGGGGCAGACATGCATTTTTATTGACTTCCAAAATGGTAATTGTGCCCTGACTCCTGGAGGATACCTCGAACCGGCTACCAAGTGATCCCATGTGAACCGACGAGGCAGCGGATTGACTTCAATGATGCCCAGGATCTCCCTGGAAAGCCTTCCCTGGGGAGTTTTAGGATGGTAGGGCCGAATGGGACCGTCGAGGTCACTGAAGAATCCAACCCCCTCATTTTAGAGGTGGAGATACTGAGGTCAAGTGCCTCGCCTGGTGGCACCCAGCTAGGAAGCGTCCGGGGCAGGATTTGAACCTCACTTTTTCTGACAGCAATTCCTAATGCTCTATTCACTACAGATTTATCATTGCCTCAGACTCCAGAGCAGGAGCTATGTACTAAGAGTCCTGGGATTATCCCCCTTCCCACGAGCAGCAAAAGGCTGGACAGAAACTCCTCCTGGCAAAGAAACTTACCAAGACCCCCCATCATATAGACTCCTTAAGGAGCTTCCAGTAAACTGTGCTGGGGTCTTTTATAGGCACGGGGGACATAAATTTCACATTTTAGACCTTTTTTAGGATGTCACTCTAGACTTTGGAGATGGTTTATTATCTTGTGCGTCGTCACTGCAGGTAGCTGGTGTATATAGACTGAGCATGCTGAAATCAGAGGACCTGAGTTTGAAACCTAGCTCTTACTATTTTGTCTTTAACAAGTGTTCTTTCTTTCTCTCTCTCTCTCTCTCTCTCTCTCTCTCTCTCNGCTAATAACAAGACAACAGTCATAGCCTGGTGCTTGGCACATTGGAAGAGTTTAGATGCTTTTTCGTTCATTCAGATGATGTTTGAAAGTCTGTAAAGTAATTTACAAGTGCCATCCACAATTAACCTTACCAGAAACCTGTGAGATAGGTATTTTTTTCCTCTGTTTTACAGATGAAGAAACTGAGCAAGTTAACCTTACCAGAAACCTGTGAGATAGGTATTTTTTTCCTCTGTTTTACAGATGAAGAAACTGAGCAAATTAACCTTACCAGAAACCTGTGAGATAGGTATTTTTTTCCTCTGTTTTACAGATGAAGAAACTGAGCAAACTCCTCCTCCTCCTTCTTCTTTCTTCCTTCTTCTTTCTTCCTTCTTCCTTCTTCTCCTCCTTTCTTCTTCCTTTTGACTCTTAAATCTTGCACCTTATCCAATCTATCACTTTGTGTCCTCTTCTTCACTGGAAATTGCCAATACCAGATGGTCCCAAAGTCTTAATACAATAGTATTCAGCTAGTAACACTTCAAAACACACTAAAACTTTTGAGACCCATGAATGTGTTAGGAGAAACCATCTGTCCCTCAGAGACTCTGGTTGAAGCAATTTAGGTCCTTGGCCTTTCCATATGTAACCCAATATATTTCTGGCCCCTTTGGATTTAAGTTTCTTCAAGGATGATGTCCTGAGGAAATAGCCTATGCTTTGATTGGGGTACATGATATAGCATTTGGACTTGAAGCCATTCTAAAATGAGCCTTTTTCCATATGAATTTCTATAAAAAGTTTTATTATTATTATTGTTATTGGTAGGAGTAGGAGTAGGAGTAGGAGTAGGAGTAGGAGTAGGAGTAGGAGTAGTAGTAGTAGTAGTAAAGCAAATTTTCCTGCTCAGGTAGAAAAAGATGAGGATGGAAAGTGGTGTGTAGTATAGTGGGCAGGATGTTGGGCTTTGGAGTCAGAAAAACGGGGTTCAGATTCCTGGTTTGCAATCTCTGATCTACATGACCTTAATTCAATTGAATAAACATTTATTTTGTGCCTACTATGTGCCATGCACTGTGCTAAGCACTGGGGATACAAAAAAGAGACAAAAAGTCCGTTCCTGCCCTCAAGAAGCTCACAGCTGAAATGGCAAGCCGTTTCTTGTCTCTAACCTCAGTTTCTCCTTCTATAATATGGGGTAGGGGTTAGAAGCAGGTCACCTCTGGGGAGATCCCTTCTAGGTTTCAGTCTGTGATGTTGTGGTCCTCGCCATTTTCATGGTATTCCTCACTCTCATATCTGCTAGCTCTCTCCAAAACTAGCTTCCTACGTAAAGAAATTAAGTGATGATGTGAATAGGATGCTGGGGAATCAGGAAGACCTGAATTCAAGTCCTACGTGGGATACTGTCAGCTATGTAAATCCCAGACAAGTCACTTAACCTCCCTTAGCCTCATTTCTCTTATCTGTAAAATGGGAATAATAATAGCTCCTCCCTCCCAGGTTTGTTGTAAGGAACAAATGAGATAAAATATGTAACATGCTTTGCAAATCTTAAAACATGATATAAATGCTAGTGGTTGTTATTATGTGGTCTTACTTGATTCTTAGTGGTAGGGCTTTGTCTTTGTTTGCATTGTTTGTTTTTTGGCAAATATTTTATCTTTATTTATAGGCTTACATGCTATTCCTTCTCCATCCTCTACCCCCATGTCTTTTCCTTGAGGGAGAGGGTCTTCCATGTTTGTCTTTATGTCCTCAGGGACTGTCACGGTCCCTGGAACATAGTAAATCCTCCATAAACACTTCTTGTTGGAATTAATCGAAAGGCAGAATTGGGGGGAATGAGGATGAGAATTGAGGCTTCTTCTCTTCAGGAGGACATTTCCTATGGCTCAAGGCAGTCAAGTGTTGGGTTCAATGTGCTAATGTAGAAAATGATGCCAACGATGGCTACTTAGTGGCAGAGACAAGGCTACTCCTGGGTCCTCTGGACACAACATCTTACTTTCCCCCTTTGGAGGGTTATTGCCGGGATCATATGACTTCACACTGGCGCATGAAAGCACTTGGCAAAGTAAAATGGAGAACGATACAGAACGTGAGGTGATTATCATTGTTTTACACAAAGGAAGAGAATTTTTTTTGAGGCCTTTGAATAGATGCAGGCCATTTTTGGGCTCCAGTAAACACAATGAAGTTGGTTGAGTCTGATTAAAACAGAATTGAGATGTAGAGAAATGAAGGGGTTATAAAGCCTCATAGACCAGCCAGCCCAGCCAGCCCTGGCTTGGGTGATCCCTTGGGTGGCCAGGTGTTTGTTTTTAGGATGGAAAAGGATTTATTTTGGTAGAACGATGACAGTCTTTCTTTGCTTAAAATATTTTTTTCATCACTTTCCATGGGAGATAAGTGTCTGTGTGTGTGTGTGTGTGTGTGTGTGTGTGTGTGTGTGTGTGTGTGTTTCTGTCCAACGTGAACTTCACCAATTAAGTGTTATAGCTACCTGGAATGAAGATTAAGCAATTTTAAAATTGACTCTCATGGAATGTGGCCGCATTGTAGGGAGGCAAAACAAAACAATCGGGATTTGTTTGTGGCTGATTTTTTATTGTTTTAGTTGTGGTGTAACCTTTTCCATTGATGGTAACCCACACATTCTTTTTTTTTTTTAACTTAGTGACTTTAGGGTAGAATGTCATGGGTCGGGGGCAGAAGTGGTTTCAAAGCATTTCCTCAGAATTAGAGTCATCCCCTGTTTGTGAAAGTTGTAGGCTGCAAACCTGAGCTCGGATAAAATAATGGCTGCCTTTAACATCCGTGGACACAAATGGAATTTAAGAGATTAACATGCATTTGACCTACTTTGGCTCTCTTGGTAATGAGGGGTGCAGGGGCACAGAATTAATCTCTCTCAATTTGTGGCTCCCAGGGGTGCTACTAAGTTTTAGAGGGTTTGAATTTTAAAAGTCTCCTGTTGTGTGGGAGAGTTTTTGTTGCGCCCCCTAGAACTCTGTTCACTAAAGTGATTGAAGTCCTAGTTTTATCTTTTGGGGTCAATAATGTGATTTAGTCCCATATCTCGTAAAGGAGAGCCATTAGAGGGGAACCCTGGCTTTGCATTGTGTAGGAAAGTAAATAAATCTAAGTTTGGAAAGACTTGGAGGTAGAGACCCATTGAATCGTGATTCTCTTCTCCTTTGGGGAGTCCTGATGCCTTAGAGATGATTCAACTCTTGGGTCAACTCTCCATTCTTGTAGAAGGACACGTATCCAGTGTTGGTATTAGTGTTTAGTTCACATTTGCTGAGAAATATTCATATCCTATTCCTGGGAAGGTATAAGTCACTGGGATATAATTGGATTGATTTGTTTTTAAAAGCTTTGAAATGATGGTACTGGCATGCCATGATGCAGGTTCTTTACAGCGGTATTAATGCATTTAATGAACAATTTTGCAAGTAATTTATATTCTTGCAAAGTTAACATTAAGGGCTGAATGTATTCCTTCTCCCTCTTAGTAAGACTAATAATTCCTTGCTGTCATATCAATATAGAGCTAATATGAAATAGTGAAAGAAGAGAGTTACATTGAAAACAAAAACAACAAGCAAATGAATTTGCCCCAATCTAATTTTAGACAACAGAGGCAATGAAGACTCCTTTCTAGATCGAGATCTAGAGTACTTTTAGCCTTGGCTCAACCAAGAGAGCAAATGGCAGAGGTCAGGAGGAGTTGCCATTTTGACTTTTATGTTTCTAGATTGATAGTTTAACTATATGAGCTGTCCTGATTGGAGAACTCCTTTTACTAAAGACTGTAGCAATCCATCCATAACATTTACGGATTTATTTCTAAACCTTTACCTTTTGCCTTAGAATTAATACTAAGTATCAGTTTCCAAGGCAGAAGAGTGTGGTATAAGTGCTAAGGCAATTGGAGTTAAGTGACTTGCCCAGGGTCACATAGCTAGAATGTGTCTGAGACTAGATTTGAACCCAGGATCTCCCAAATCCAGGTTTGACTCTTCACCGACCCACCTAGCTGCTCCTCTACCAGTTTTAGACTGGGAGTTGTTGGGTAGTCGAAGAGATTAAGAGATTTGCCTATTGGTTTATAATCAATATGTATCAAAGGAAGGATTTGAACATTGGTCTTACTGACTGGTGGTTTCAGAACTCTATCCTTTATTCCCAAGATGCATCTTTTTAAAATTTTTATAGTGTTGCTACTATATAATCCAATCTTTGTCTCTGCCCTCACCCCCCATCTCCCTTGTAGAAATAAATAGAACAAAGGAAATTAGGAAAGAGAGCAGAAGTAGAAAAATAAGAGAATCCAAAATTTTTATAACATGCTAAAAATTTAAGAATTAGTAACAATTATCATTGGTTTTGGTTTTAAAGATGTCCTATTGGGAGAAGACGGAGTGTGGTTTATTGGATAGAGACCCAGACTCAGAATCAGAAAGTCTTGCCTCTGACTCTGGGACCCTGGTCAACTCACTTAACCTTTTAGGACCATAAGCAATTCTTTAACACTCTTAAGATTTAAATATCTCAATTACTCAACTTTAATTAATTATTTTATTTTTGTTTTATTTTTATTTTTATTTCTGCTTTATTTATTTCTCTATCCATGTCTTTTATTTATTTATTTTATTATTGTAATATTTAACACTGTGAACAATGCAGTAATTGCACTTAACGTCTTGATAGAGGGAAATGTATTTGTTGAGTTCTCTACACTAATAAAATCAGGTAAAATATTTGCATAGAACTCAATTTGCTGACTGAAATTCATCAAACAATCGATAGTAATTTTACTAGTGAAAGTCAGGGCTTCAGAGCTAGAAGGGACCTGAGAGATTGACATTTTGACAGATGATGGAATGGAGGGCCAAAGAGGCACACAGTAGTGGCAGGATTGGGAGGAGAAACTAAGATTCTTGATTCCCAGTCAGCTCCTTCCCTACTTTACTGAGACTAATTCAATATCCTCCAAGTTCTGAAGTTCTTTCTCCAAAACAATCCTGTGATGTAGGTAGTTGGGAATGATTAGACATTGTTATCATACCTATAGAAATATTCGGACTACCAAGAAACTGAGCAATCAAAAGGTCAAATGACCTGCCTAAGGTAACACTGGCAGAATTTGTACTCAAATGCCAATATTCCATCTTTAAGTATAGATACTATGCTGCCAACATTGTTAAGACTGATATTTTGGTGTAGGGGGGAAAACCCACAATACCTTTTTTTAAGTCATTGAATCATTAGTTTAAAGCTCGGAGGGATCTTAGGGGTCCATCGGTCCAAACTCTTCACTTTCCTAATGATGAAACTTGGGCAGAAAGGAGTAAAAAGTTTTGTCCAAATTCCAGACTCATCAGTCAAGAAGACCTGAGTTCAAATTTGAACTCAAACACTAGCTGTGTGCCCCTGGGTGATCCACTTAACTGCTCTCTGCCTCAGTTTTCTCATCTATAAAATGGGGATGATATTGCCTACCTCACAAGGTTGTTGCAAGGATAGGATGAGATTATATTTGTAAAAGCATTTAGCACAGTGCCTGGCACATAATAGTAGGTGCTATATAAATGTTAGCTCTTAGCTGTTATTATGATCCCATATTTAGTATTTTTTCCATTTCACTACTACAACTCTGCTGTTTAAAAAAAAAGAATTGAAACAAAATATAGGCTTCCTTTTGCCAAAGAAGTGTTAGGAACACCTGATGTCTGATATTCCTTTCCTAGAAATGTAAGGAATGTTTACATTTTTGTTTTTCCTGTCTAAACAGGGAACATTCTTAAAGCTAAATGCCTAGAAATATTTCTTGGCACATTTCATCTTGAGGAAGAAAAGAAATGTGTTTGTGTCTGTATGTGTGTGTGTGTTTGAATTTGTGTTAATACAGTTTAAATAGGGACTTCTTCTTGACTATAGTTTTCTGAATTCAATGCCTTGGAAACCAAGATAGCTATTTAGGAAAAGTGTGAACGCATCAACCTGCCTTTCTGCAATTTTGCTTATTGTTGCCATTTGCATGCCAGAAGAGAAATGCTAATATTTGTAACTATGATGAGGTTCTAGATTTTCAAGAAATTGCCTTTTTTTTTCTTTTTCTGCTTCCCTGGTGGAAGAGTTTAGCTCCTCCAGACAAGGGCGAGCTCTTCATGCCAGTCAGATGTTTTTAGACAGCTCCTTGGGACAATTAGAGAATGTTTTTCATGTTCATTTCAAGGATGGCACTGAAATATTCTGGCGACCAAGGAACTTACTCCAGCATCTTCCATCCCCGGCCATTTGGTCTCTTAAGCCACACCGGAGCTGTTTCTGTAAAAGATTTATTGGCAGGAATAAGCTCTGTGGAGCTGTCAGTGCCAAGTGGCATTCATTTTCACGTATGGAAATGTAAATTTGGAATCGTTCACTCCAGAGAAGTTTCTGAAAGTCGGCATCAAGATTTATTTATTCCCTGATTTTTGTTTCAAGGTTTCAGAAGCGAATCGCTTTTCCAGGAAGAATGGCAACCGGTGGGCAGCCTTCGCCACCTCCCAAGTTATTGCGATAGCCCTCGCAGGACGTGCATTCTCCAAACGTGCCCACAAAGTGCCTCGGGGATGGTCCTTCCTTGGGAAGAATCGTTGCGCCCTAGTGGGACGGGAGGCATGGGCTTGCCTCGCATAGTGCCCCAGTGCACAGAGTTAATGCGCAGCCTTCTTCCCTCATTCCTGAGATTCAGGAGTCGCTGCTAACGCGCCCCATTTTCCTAACAGCTGCCAACATTGTCAGCACTGATCTATCAGAAAGGATTTCTCCTGGCAAAACTTTGAAGCTACTTTCTGACATCTCCAACAAACTAATTGTTGTCTCCTGCCTCCGAGGGCCCTCTGAAGTCCCAACGAGTTAGTGTCTTCTCAAGAGATGAGAAAAGGGGGCTCACAAAATCAATTTATCAGGCTATTACGCATTGTCATCCGGCAAAACAAAAACGTCTTCAAGACAGGGGGAAAAAGTAGAAGAAATGGGTCTCTGAGAAAAGGTTACAGAACATCCATCTTCTCTCCTCTTCTGATTGTTTTCTTTCTTTGCCCATTTTCATACCCGCTTCCCCCCACTAAAAGACACTTTATGACAAGCATTGTAATCTCTTTAGAACGGAGGGGAACCTCTGCTTTAGGACACAATCTTTGCAAGTTGTGAGTGACAGCGGGAAAAGGTCCAATTGCCACCAAGGACACCAGGCAATAAATCATTCACCCCTGGCATCAGCTGGCTGGACTAGTCCCCACTTCCTGAGTGGCCACCAGGGCTTGGGTGTGACAAAACGGCTATTGTCAATTTCCAGCCACTACAGCCCCACTTCTTCTCCCTCTGCGAGGGTTGAGGTTTACTTAAGATGTGAGAACTAAAAAGTAAAGCTCGGAAAGAGAATGAAAGCGACAGACGTTGGAAGTAAAGGGTCCTCATGCTTAGATGAGCGCTGTCATGTTGGTTTAGAAAGAAACAAAAAGTTTGGGGGGGAAAAGAGCTTCGTTTTCCGTTTTGGAAGGTGGTCAAATAGTTATTTATCACCATTACAAAAGGAATATCTTTCTGTTATTTATTGTTTATAAGAAATAGAGTGGTCCTGGGAAATGGTCTTGCAAGATGAATGAGGTTTTGATCAGCTGGAGATTCTTTTTAAGTATCCCCCAAAGATTGTTTTAGCCCCAAATTCATAATTCACAAAATTTTAGATGGCTCACAAACAGCCCCCTAATAAATGTTTGCTTAATATTGATGAAGTTAAACACTGGCAAGTGCTTTTTGTAAAAAACTGGAACAAGTTGGTTTCCAGTTAAGATGTACATAATTAAAGGAAACAAAGAAATTGTCAAGGAAGTGTAGCCCAAGGAGGGTAGAAAAAAAAATTCTGATTGTGAAATAGTTTCTATGGCATGCTTGGTTAACTGGAAGTGGGGGTTGACCTGACAAATACTACAAGGAGTCAATGGTTCAGAGAGGCTCCATCTCTAAATTTGAAATTTCTGAATATTCTCCAAATCACTGCATTTTAGAATTTGAAATGGAATTTTTCAGTATCATTAAGAATAATTAATTTAGAAAACTGCTGGAGATAATATACATAATGAAGTGAAAAAACAAACAAACTATTGACAGCTCAAATACCTAAGCAAGAGGATGATTAATAAGCTATGGAAAATTTATTTGATAGAATACTATTTAGCTGGTGGAAATATCAAGGACTTGGATTTTGTTGATCTGAGAAAAGATGTATTTGAGTAACAAAAAATGAAAAAAAAATCACAAGATAGTATTTATTTTAGCAGCATGGACAAACTGCTTATAAATGTATAAAAACTTCATGATATAGATTATAAAAATGCAGGAAAATTTCTTTTGGGGTGTAAACTTGATAAAGTTCAGAATTTATAAATAAATCAACACTGAGATTGTCATCAGGCATGAATATATACTGAAACAGACACAATGTAAAATTATACTTTTCCTACCTCTTCTCAGTATTAATTATCAGTTTTCTTTTATTATATAATAATAACAATAACAATTAAAATGAAGTTATACTAAAGAAAAAATACACATATACATACGCAAGGAAATAACTAGAAAACATTAGCCTCACATCATTTTACAAGATGACAGGTGTTTTCTTTTGTGTCCTGCATTCCTATAAACTTGATATCATTTTCTGCCTAAAGAAAAGAGGAACACTATCAAGTTCTGAAGAAAAAAATAAATACCAAGGATACCAAAATTCTGCTTACTGTGCCTTCTCTTTTTTCTAAAGCAAGAGCTGAGCAGAAATATATGGCTTCTCTAAACAATGCCAAAACATCTGGAAGGAAGGGATATGATTTTGTTGCCCAGATGGTTTGTCTCCCTTATGTTTGGAAACATCTAATGTTTGTCATCGTATAGACAAAACACCCAGATAATTGGCTGAATTTTTCACATCTCACCTGGCTCTGACACATAGACACAGCTCACATCTATCTCTTTATGCAGAAATGTATTATTACACAAGTCATCCACTCCTCTTTTCCCCCTACTCCCCAAGAAGGATTTTTTTTTTTTGGTCCATGTTATGATATATTTCCTTTTATCCCCTAAATCACTTCGGGCTGTCATGGAGCAGCAGAAATACTTTCATTATCATAAAATTCGCTTGATATCATAGTAGGGATGGTCTATTCCTGGATGATTTAGTAACCATCGGAGGAATCGTTAAAGAAATACTTTAACCATGCATGTTGTCAATTGCTGAGACCGGTTCAGGTCTTAAGAACTGGCAATAAAACAACAGACATCATCTTTTTTTTTTCTTCTATTTGTTCATTTGTTGATGGCAATTAAACTGAAAGTTGTCATTTATTATTATTATTATTGTTATTATTATTATTAGTTTTGTTTTATTTTGTGTATTTTCAGCAAATGGCTACACGGACCAAATGAGAAGATGGTCTGCCATGCCCCATGACAGCTCTATCCCAGTTCATCATCCTAACTAAAAAATAATCCCATCCGACTTGAAATCCACAGCAGCTATAAGTAGAAAATAAATCCCCAGCCCAGCTCAGACTTGTAACCTAACAGCTATCATAAATAATCAGAACCTATTTGAAGGTGGGAGATGGGACATTAGAAGCTATTTACAGTACTAGAGTGATACCATCGATCAGTAACGGCAACCCGTAGATAAGACTCATATGATGTCATGGTTATTTATGATGGGTATTGACAGTAAAGCTACTGGAGAATTTTCTCCTAGACAGCTTCATTCATTTTTGCTTGTGATGCATTTTGTTGTTAAAGAAGCAATCAATAGCAGATTCGTGGTGATAAAAGGTATTACTTGTTAAATATGTGAAAAATGTGAGTATACATATAGGAAGGTATTCACTCCCAAACAGGCAGAGTTTAAAAATTCATTTGTGATATTTCCTTTTTTTTTTTTTTCTTTGCTCCCCCAGCTAGAAACGTTTAGCAGATTCATTTCACCCATCCTGGTGGTTAAAATGGGATGTTCTTTTGTTTTGCTGGTCTTGGAACAGTTTCTACTTGTGTCTGACCTCCAACAGTCGGAATCCTGGAGGCTCTTTAAGCTTTTAGTGCTGTCTACTACCTGGTGCCTTAATTGTTTGTCTCCCCCCTCCCAAATGACTTTGAATTTAATTTGTATAAATTGCATATTTACTTATACATTCACACTTGGTTTCCCCCAAATAGAATGTCTGCTTCTCAGTAGTGAGACCTGTTCGGATTTGGTCTTCATGTTCCAGAATATACAGTATCCCCTGCGTTGCCATTTATAAGGATTCTTCCAGCTGCCCTCTGGTGTAGAGCCCTGACTAGACCCACAGCCCATTTTCCCTTTTTCTTTCAACCGAGGACATTTTGAAGACTCTTCATGGTTTGCCATAGTGCCTTTTCTGTGGGACCGGGTTTCCTCATCTCTCTAGAAATGTCAGGTTGGATAGTCATAGCCCCTATATTATATTTATTCATCCCTTTCATTTAACACTCAAAACTATTTACTAAACATCTATTCTTTAAATACCAGCTTACTTGGAAACTGAATTGAATGAATGACCTGTACAGTTTGGGTGGCTTCGTGAAGTCGGACCAAGAAAGGAAGCTGTAACTTTAGTCTGGCCCTGGCCTTTCCCCCCAAATCTTCCACACTGGGCATGTGAAACATGACTCTGCGTGTGTATGTGTGTGTGTCTACATACACACTCTATATTTTATGATTTCTCCAATCTCTAAATTATTTGGATAGTTCAAGCAAAAAGCAAACCCATGGAAAGGTCTCTTTGTTCTGAATTATGCAGATTGTTTGTCTGTGTGGGCCAAATGCACCCTTTTAGCATTTTACTGAATATTTGGAGACTAGACAGTCTATATATTTATAAAATATTTGCAAGTAGATTATATGAACCTAATACAATCAAATAATGCATGCCCTTGTTTTGGTAATGTACTTTTGGGTACGTGATTTTGGAGATTCTTAGTGACCAACAAAATATTTGGAAAAATGCTTTCCAGATTCCCCTACCCAAAAGAACATGCAATCAATGCCATATTCATAGTATACATACTATAATGGCTTAGTAGGAGTTATGTTAAAATGATGAATTTCGGAGAACTTCCATTTGGATAGTAGGGATGAAATCAGATGAAAAACAGATCAGGGTTTATTGAACTCCTGTTATATGTTCTGAATATGTAGATGATACAGTGGATATAGTTTGAGGATAGTGAGAACTCATCAACCTGAGTCCAAATCTGGACACTTTAAGCCTGTTTGCCTCAGTTTCCTCATCTGTAAAATGAGTTGGAGAAGAAAATGGCAAACCACTACAGGATATTGCCCAAGAAAACACCAGATGGGATCAGGAAGAGTCTTATGTGTCTGAAATGACTGAATAACAACAACAGCTTAGTAGGAATTATGTTAAAAATGATTAATTTTGGAGAACTTCCATCTAGATAGTAGGGATGAAATCAAATGAAAAACAGATCAGGGTTTATTGATATGTTGATGATACATAGATGATCAGTGGATATAGTTTGAGGATAGCGAGAACTCATCATCCTGAATGCAAATCTGGACACTTTAAGCCTGTTTGCCTCAGTTTCCTCATCTGTAAAATGAGCTGGAGAAGGAAATGGCAAACCACCACAGGATCTTGGCCAAGAAGACTCCAAATGGGGTCAGAAAGAGCCCTACTTGAATGAAATGACTGAACAACAACTTTATATTCAGAGAGAGTAGCAGTCACAGAACATGCCTAAGAAAAATTTCCAATCTAGATGGGGGCATGAGGTAAAGATACACAGAATGGGAGAAAGCTTCCTTCTTAACTAAATATTCTTATGAATGAGATGCCAAACCCTGGGTTTCTACTCCAATTCTGCTAAAGGGCAAGGTCCAGCAGAACACTCAAAATTTGGTTTCTTGGAGCAAAGTCCCAACGGGCATATCCTATAACTCTGTTGAGCAAATTCAGCTCTTGTGGCCATCATGCATTTGCTTTAAAATTTGTAACATTTTGGGCAGAAAAGATGGTGATTAGTGTATTAAGTATCCATTTTTATGAAATATAAGCTATCTACGAATAGATGGAAAACCATTGAGAGTCTTTGGTATTTCTGGAATCCAAAAACTTGCAGCAATTTGTTCTAAACTCTAGGATCAATAATTGTTATTTTATAGGAAGTTCCAGAAGGTGAATCAACTCTGTAGAGGGAAGAAAGTGCTATGTTTTGGGGGATATCACATTAATAAAATCTAATTATAAAATAATAGCTACTAGTATAGCTAGCATTTATATAGTTTCTATTACATTCCACTGTGCTACCTTGTTTGATTCTCACCACAATGCTAGGAGGTATTATTTTCATTTTACAGTTGAGGAAACTGAGGCAAACAAATGTTAAGTGACTTGCCCAGGTTGACACAGCTAGCGGATGACCAGTGTTCCATAGAGACTGCATTGCTTAGGAGCTTTAGTATTTGAAAAGGGAATTGGACTTGGTTTTCATCTCTTAGTGTCTTATTTCCTTTAAAATACATTTATTCATACTGTTGTGATGTCCTGTTACTCGATTTTAATTTTTTTTGGCTGATGTGATGTCCATTGTTATTTAATTTTAATTTTATTTTGACCTCTTAGAAGCACTCATGTTGTTTCAGTGACCATAAAGGATTAGAGAAAATAGTATTAATGTGCGTGAGAATTAATTGCTAAATTAATGTTGTTGTTGTTGTTCAGTTGTGTCTGATACTCTGTGAACCCTGGAACCAAAGCACACCAGTCCTGGAACCAGAGCACACCAGGACCGTCCATGGGGTTTTCTTGGCAGAGATACAGCAGTGGTCCCCCATTTCTTTAAAAAGAAAGATGAAGACAAAAGGAGGTTCAGGCTTGACAGCTTTTAAGTGTCTGAGACTGGATTCCTGGCTCCAGGTTCAGATTTTGTCCCCTGAGCCAACTAGCTGCCTCAAAGTAATGATAACTATGCAAAATGGATCCGGGATGCTCATGGGTTGTGTGTGTGGTGGGGAAGAGGACTCAGTAGTGGTCAGTGGCCAGACTAACCAACTAATTTCTCCTGCCTCTTTTGTAACCTAATTGTGGATGGATTCTTCGGGTTAGCTCTGGCTACCACGAGGAGGTGCCGAACCAGTGCGAGCTCCGATCCATTTCTCCATGCCAGCCTTTTCACAGTTGTGGTTTCCCAATAATTGGGATGTCTTTGAAATAGAACCAAAGCACTTCCTTTTATCAGATTCATTTCGTCCAGAGGTCACGCTCAATCATTTCCAAAAGCACTGTCAGGGCTGTGACAATAAATATCAGCCTTAATTTAAATGAGTCAAAGTTCACTCTCATTTAGTGGTCATCTATTTAGCTAAATCACTGGAACAGTCATTCTCTTCTGTATGGCAATAAACAGAATTGGCTTGAAACCCATCAACAAACTTTTAAGGAAGAAATACAGTGATTTAATGGAGAATCTTTTTAAAAGCACTCAATACATTGTCAACAGCTGATGAAAGGAACATAAATGTGGATTTTTCTTTAATATTGATTAGCGGGGCATATTGGATGCTTCCAGACTCAATACTATTTTCAGCTCAGGCATTGTGTAACGCTTATATTCTCCCCAAATCACCTCCACTTTGGGCCAAGTAGACCCTAAATTTTCTTTTTCTGCCCGAATGTCATCTTTTGTGTTGAGTTTTTGTTTGATGATAGAGAAACATTGTCTTTATTAATATTTCACACTTTTTATAGGAGGTTCTACCTCGCTGACTTCATACTGTTCCTCTGAATGGTCCCTAGATTGTACTCAGGAAATGTTATTACAAGACTTTCTGTCATATTTTTTAAAAAGATGGTTTCCTCTGACTTGCATGGAACAGTGTGTGATTTTGGAGGAATGTTAATGGCTCCCTGAAAGAGGTCAAGAGGTCAAGTGGGTCACAATTACTGCGTTGTAGAAAATTGCCGGTGCAAACAGTTGTCCCCCCCCCCAAAAAAAAAAGACGGTTTTGGGGAAGAAGTCATCCCGAAGTTGGATATCAGTTAATACTACGGCGAAAACTCCAGAAGTCAGTAAGTGGAAAATGTGAAGGTTGTAATAGTGTTATTAATTAGAAAACACTGAACTAAGCCAATTAGCCTTTTTTTGTTGCAAGTTAGTCTATTAAATATATGTATGGTGCCAGTGGTAATGGATGTAATTTGGCATAAAATTAAGCTGTACTTAGACTCAAATGTTTAATTTCCTTGTTTAAAAATGAGAATTAAATGAAGAACAAAATTCCTTTTAGACTCGCCAATAAGGAGTTACAGACACTGTTTTGTTGAAAATATTTTAAGACTCTGCTCTTAACTTAGAAATGGATTTTTCTCCATAATGACCTAAATCAAGAATTTTACATAGCTTTCTAAGATAAGAGATTTAGAATTAAGGGGCACCTTTAACCTTAAAGTCTGTCCAGTCCTACTCTCTTATTTAATGGCTGAAGAAACTTAGGAAACTAGTCACACAAGTGGAAAGCAGCAAAACTGGGATTCCAACCCACGTGCCCTGATTCCCAATCCCGTTCTTTTTTTTAACTATAAAAAATACTCTGCCTCATTCTCTTAGTAAAAATGGCAATTTAATCCAACAAACATTTATTAAGCCAGTACCAAGTAAAAGGCACTGGGCAAGGCTGAGCAAGAGTCATTAGAGTACTTATTTCCCCAACACAATGGGTTTTTTAGATGGTTAAGTAACAACATATATTCTTAATTAGTCCTCAGTTTCTTCGTCTCCGAAATGTAGGGGTTGGGTTGGATGACCTTTAAGGTGTTTGCCAGCTCTCACATCCTGTGATTCTGTCTGTGTTTTGATAGGCCTTTAAAATATTTATTTTTATTATTGCCTTTCCCATTCCCAGAAAAGAACATTCTTTATTAAAGACCGTCCCATTTAGATTTTGCAGAATTTGATTCGTCTCGGGCTTATCTGAAACCCGTAAATGTCCGTGCTGAGTGAACCGCTTTTGCTAGGGTGAAAGAAATCAGTTTCAGGTCCTCAAATGGATTTGGAGAACCGACCTCTTGCCAAATGGAGTAGCTTGATCCTTAAAGTAACTTTCCTGAATCAACTCTCCAGGTATGACTTGTAAAATATCCTTAAAAAGCCCCAAATAGCATCAGATTGAGTCCTATAGAATGCTAGGGTTCATAGCCACAAAAGTACACTTGTGATTGAATTATACAGATCATGGCATTAATTCTAGCTCCTTTTCCAATGCCAGTGAAAAATCAATACGACTTCACATTAGATCCAAGAAGAACAAGACTAAAGTAGATAATATTTATTCATTTTTTTCTTTTGGGCATGACTGAATTGAAATAGCATTTGCATTCTAAAGCAAATGAAGATATATTTCAATCAGTTTCCTATAGGGCTATCCTTTCAAGCTAAAAAATTAGAAAATAGTTTGGGCTTAAATGGTCTGTTCTCAGGAAATGAATCAGATAGCTTCCCCTGCTTTCTAATTTTTGTTTAAAAATCTATCCTGATATTTCAATGGCTTTGTAATACTATAGATGTGGATACTAACTCCATTAAGGCAGCTGACAACCCCTACCTACTTGCCTATTTTTTGTAATTTTTGCTGCATATCTATATTTTTATATCATATATATTCATACTAGTATGTACATTCATTTTTTATACATATATATGTATACGCACACGCAGAAACTCACACACACTTACCTAATTTCTTTCTCTACCAAATGGAAGTATAAATCATCACAAAACTGGCTGCTTCCAAACTTCCTCACCCAAGGAAGTTCTCTCTCAGTATTTGAGAATATCACCAATAAGGAACAAAGCAAAGAAAAAACCCCAAACAAAGCATGCATTTCAGAATGGTGAAGCCTTATAACCCCCAGGAGTTGACATCAAACCAGTCGTATCTTCGATGGGTCGAGGTCCTTTCCAGAGATGCTGTGTGCCCAAGTTTTTGTTTTCTGATTGCAGTTGAGGGTTATAGTCTCTCCAAAATGGTGAACTGTTTCCTCTACTCCTATCCAAATGAATTTTCCCCTTCAAATGGAAGCCATTTTTCCAGGCTAGCCCCTGCTGAGTTCATGTTAGTTTTTGGCACTCTTGAGTAGCAGGAGGAACCAAAGGAATAAAGGACATCCCTTTTCTGGATTTAGAAAAAGACTGGGAAAGATTAGTATGACTTGAAGAAAGAGAGGCTCATCGACATGAGAAAATGTTTCCTCTCCTAACTTGGCTTAATTTGACATTCAAGAGAAGTCGCCATGGGGTCCATCACCCACAGTTTGATGCCAGCACCTCTTACCAATGCTTTAGCAACAAGGCAGCCACATTCTTCTCCTTTCTCTCCATCCTCCCCATCAGATGCACAAGAAAAACCTTTCTTACCGTCCAGCATGGACTGGACTTGCATAGAAGTGGTGGCTAAACTATTCTTTCGGTACGCGTATTATCTGTCACCAAAGATGGAATACATTTTTCTCCGCCCATCAGCAACAATGGTTCTGTCTTCATTTGTTACCAACCGGTGAAAATGAATCGTTCCAGAGTGCAGAGAATTATTTTTCCCTTTTAAAACTCCAACTTCTCTTTTTTTGAGGAATTTCGATTTAGCAAAATAAGTCTGATAATCTTCTGCATAGAGTTCAAATATATAAATGTATATATGAGTGTATGTGTTTATATACTTATATATACACATACACACAGGGTTGTAAGGGGCTTTAGATTTCCCTCATTTTACAGATAGAGAAATTGAGATTCAGAAAGACAGAGTGATTTTCTCAGTTGTATTGTCTGTGCCCACAGGGAGAGCTTCCAATTTAGAAAAAGTAAAACCATTAATGCCAATGACTAAAACAGAGTGTGAAGGAGAAAAAGAGTCAAGAAAATTCAAGTAATGATGATGATAAAAGCTAGTGTCAATATAGCACTTTAAGGTTTATAAAGCACTTTACAGAGAAGTCATTTTATCCTCATAACAATCCTTGGAAGTAGATGACATTATTATCCTCATTTTTGTTGTTCTTGGCCAGTTGTTTAGTCATAGCCAACTCTTTGTGACCCTGCGGACCACAGCATGCCGGTACTGTCCATAACATTTGTTGGTGAGGATACGGGGATGGTTTGCCATTTCCTCATTTTATAGATGAGTAAATTGAGGCAACTAGAGAATGACCCAACTAGTGAGTGTCTGAGGCAGGCTTTGAATCCAGCTTTTCCTGATTCCAGGACAGTGATCTATTCCATATAAGTGAAAAATGAATAACTTGGGGGAAATAAAGCTGTGCTTTCCTAGGTATCATCAATGTTACTTTTTCTTTTAAAATTCCTGCTCCAAATTCCTTTCCCCTTCAATAAAAGGGCCTAAGAAAATCAGGGGAAATCTTCTAGACTTGGAATCTCGAATATCTAGGTTCTAATTCTGCTTTAGCTATTTATAAGCTATTTGACCTTGGCCAAGTTGCTTCTTTGGGCCTTCGTTTGGTTATCTGTAAAATAAAGATAAAAAAACTGAGGGTGCATCTCAAAGGAGCCTGAAGATAAAGTGCTTCACAAACTATAACTTATTATACACGTGATTATTATTAGAGATATTATTTTATTACATTTCAAATATCTCATTTATTAGTAATATTATTTTCATAGCCACTTAATTAACTACTAAATTTGGCTCAGACTAGTAGTTTTTGGGTAGACCACTATTACCCACTGGAAGACCCTGACCTGAGGACGAGTTTTGCTTCTGTTTGGTGGGGGTAGAATGGGCCCCTGAGGCAGGAGAGTCTTGATGACTAGGAGAAAAAAAGACATCGGATGCTATAGGAAAAGTTGATTGAGGCTCCAAAACTTATTAATTGAAGCTGTAACATGGAGAGAAGGCACAAAAGGTTTGGCAGATATGCTGTCGGCTATAGATGTTGAGAAATTTTTGTCATGAAATTAAATAAAAATGGAGGCAGGTTGATAAGTAGGATTGGTGCAAACTGGATTAGTTACTCATCCTAAAAGAAAAAAAAAATTGTTCAAGATAAAGGAAGAAAAGGTAGAGGACAAATATTATTCTGTAATATCCCCCTACCAGAGGTAGTTGAAATAGTTGCCCCATGTCGCCACCTTGGGTTTCTTTTCTGGTCCAACCAAATTGTTTCCTACGGTTGTTGGTGTCATCATGAAAAACCCAATGTATGGGCCAAAAAAGATCTCAATTTGTATCTATTTGCTTGTAACAAAGAAGGAAAACAGAACCCAACAAAATCTCTCTAAACTTTCCATTTCCCCAAACAATAACTTTCCCTTAGAGGCAAAACAACTGGTTTTCACTTGAGTTACCATCCAATAGAATGAGAAGCCGTCTAAGGAAATTCGCCTTTCTTTGTCCCTGGTGGCATTTGTGGGTGAGGATGTGGCCTGTCATCCTTCTCTTCGCTTTGGGCTCACCATATTAGAATATCATGGATGTTTTTCCACTCTTGTTTGGCCCATCACCACTGTCTACGGCTTTGTAACCACACCATAGATGCTGGTGATGGATCACCTCCTTGGGCCGGCCCTCCTTCCAGAGCCTGCTTCTCACCCTGCCACAGTTCTTGTAGGGTCCCCTTCCCTCCCCCTTTCTCCCTCCTCCCTGCTGCTTTCACCATGTTTGTCTGGAGCATGACACTGGAGCTGGGGAAATGTCCTTGTTTATAAACTTTCCATCACCTGTAGACAGTGGTTTCCACTTTTTTTTTTCAAGTTTCAAGGGACAGGATGTTGTTAATTTAAATTTCATAAAAGTTATGGCATGTTATACCTTTGTTTGAACAGTACATGTTTCCAGATTTTTTCTTTTTTCTCCATTTACAGAGCTGTTCTTAATGACACATACATTCTCCTCCCCCTGAGCTGTCTGAAATCCAATAACTTTCCTTCCTAACTTTATTTTTTCTCTCTGATGTGCCTACGGGTTATTGTCTGATTTGTCCACCAAGGCACTTAGCCAATGGAATGAAGGAATATTGTGGGATCTGGCTCATTTATTAAAGGAAGATAAAAAGATGTCTACTTTGCAAAGAGTTCTCAGAATTGGCAAGATGGGTCCATTTCTGCCACATTCAAGGGCATCTGCTTGGAAATGTCTCGTTCGTCTTTTCAGTCCTGACATGAAGTGCTTTACATGATGTGGAGACTCAGTTTTCTATCTCTGTAGAGACATTTTTATATTTGCTTTCCACATCATGCAAGGCATGAATGTACGAAGACAATCTTATCCTTGTTACGTACCTTTCTAATACTCCATCATTAATCACGGAGCCCTAATAACACTTTTTTGTCATGGTACGACAAGCATCTTGGCTCAGGCTCTGGTTCCGGCTCATTTACAATGGCCTGCCTGTCAGTTCAAAGCATCAGGGAATTAATATTGCAAGATGAAAAAGTGAAGTCCCTGAAACGTCCCATCTCATATACTTGTGATCATTTAAATTTTTTAAAGGATAATCTTTATAAAACAGAACCCCTGGAGGGTGAGCATGTGGGACAGGGTTCTTAACCTTTTTTGTGTGTGTCCTGGACCCCAATGGCAGGCTGGAAAGTCTATGGACGTCTGTACAGGAAAAAACAACACCTCTTACATGCATAAAATAAAATACGTAGGATTACTAAGGAAACCTGTTTGGCATTTAAAACAAAGGCTTCAAAATCTGTATGCAGCCTCCTTCTTTGTTGGTATATTTCCTATCAGTGTCCTTTCTTTTCTCTCCATTATAGTTAAGTTTGTCTTGAAACTTGACATTCTCTCTTCCATCTCCATGCCTTTGCTCCACGAATGTCCTCCATGCCTAGAGTCTGCTTCCTCCTCACCCTTGCTGGATTTCTAGTTTCAAAGGCTCAATTCATATGCCACCTCCTTCCTGATCACCTCTTAAAATGATCTGCATATCTTCATTTGTTCTTTCCTACTCTATAAGTAAAATAGAATTAACTTGAGATCAAGAACTGTTTTTGTTTTGTCTTTGGATCTCTAGAACCTAGCACAACACTGTGCACACATGATGCTTAATAAATGCTTTTTTGATTTGTAAAGGGACATGAAAGTCTTTTCAGTAAGTTTTTCCTCTTCTTTCCCTCCCCCTTCTGAATTATTTCACTGAATTATTGAAGTTCCCTACCTTCTCCCATAGCATTCCAACTCTTCATCCTAAGCTCCTTTGGATGTCTTTGCCTGGGGGACTTGTGGTTGTATTGCTGCTAAGGGTCTATTTCCTCTGACTCCTTGGGCTCACTGTTGATTTACACTTTTTTGCCCACCTCAGGACAAAGTTCTTTAAGAGATATGTGCTACAACAATCTATTTCCCATTACTGATTCACTTATCCATTAACTCATTCCATCTGTCCATCTGTCTATGTATGTATGTATGTATGTATGTATGTATATATGTATATATGTATGTATCCATCCATCCATTTATTCATCCATCCATCTATTTATCTATCTACCTATTTACCCATCTATCTATCCATCCATCCATCCATCCATCTCTTTCTCTCTGTTTTTGTGTCTGTCTGTCTATCTGTCTGTCTCTCTCTCTATACATATACATATACATATACATATATATATGTATATATATATATATATATATATCTGGAAAAAGAACCCTCAACCCCCAACATATGTTTTCTATGTTAATGTATGGAGTGACCTTGGAGCCATCCAAATCCCGGTCCACCTCTCACTTGCTCAATGACTCTTTTCTGGTGAATTAGAAGTAAAATCGAAAGCCTCTTTGAGGATTACAGAAAAGGAATTCCACATGTGTGAGTGTGTGCTAGTCCTGGCGATTTGTTTTAGAGCACGGCTTCACTAGCAGCAAATGAATATAATCTGAACATGCTTTTAAAAGATTAAACATAGAAAAGATGAAACTGGCAAACTCTTTGAATTTTTATGGGGTAGAGGCCATTTATGTGGGCCATCCTATGTATTTTGAGACTTAGGGGAGACCTTAGGATAAGTGATTTTGCTGATTTTGTTCTATTCTTCCAATATGTTAAGATGCTGCTAAGTCTATAAAAGTCCATGTGATGAACCCGTCTCTCTTTCCTTGCTATCTTTTACTAGACTCTATTTTAGTAGGTACTTTATGCAGCTAAAAGCTTATATTACATACTCTAGCTTATGGTTTTAGGACTAGAAAGGAATTCTGGACAATTTAGTTTAAGCCCCTTCAATTACAGTTGAGGAAACTGAGGGCTAAGGAAGTTTAGTGATTTCCCCAAGTTCATACAGTAGTAGTAGTAGTAGTAGTAGTAGTAGTAGTAGTAGTAGTAGTAGTAGTAGTAGTAGTAGCAGCAGCAGCAGTAGCAGCAGAGAGTTGGGATTTGCTGATTGTTTTGTGACTTGTAGGGCAGCGAGGAGGCACAGTAGATAGAGGGCCAGGCTTTGAGTTAGGAAGTCTCATCTTCTTGAGTTCAAATCTGGCCTCGAACTCTAGCTATGGCAAGTCACCCTTTCTCTGCCCTGATTTCATCAACCGCAGAGTGGGGATAGTAATAGATACCTACCTCCCAGGGTTATTTTCAGGATCAAATGAGATAATATTTTTAACTCACTTAGCAGAGTGAGCATATAGCAAGTACTTAATGAATGTTTTTTCCCCTACTTCCTATGTTCCCAGGACTATAACCCCATGCTTTTCCCAGTGAATCATCCTTTCTTTTAATTCCACTCCAGTTACTGTTCTTTCCATTTATAGAGGGCATTCTTTGAAGGGGATTGCAAGATTCAGGTGATGAATTGTAAACTAGATTGTGACAGGGAAAAAAGAATTTCTGGAACAAGTTGATGATTACCATCCAATGGAAAGTTCTGGGTGCTGGACCTTTTTCTATTCTGGTGGTTCATTCACTTGTTAGGGTTTAACCTGTAAAGATGAACAGATTATGTGGTTACAAAATTTCTTATTTATCATACCGAGTATTAGCCTGTTTGCATTACCCAACAGTTCTCCAAATACCGGATGCACAAGAAAGCCCCAGATCTTGTCCTTTGTTGCCAGTTAACTTATGGCCAATAAGAATGCCATATGTCTTACAGAAGCCCATGAACTTGAGAAACATCCACCTAGCATCATTAACTGGAAATTCTCTTCCCTTGACTCAAAATTCTGTTGTAATTAAGTGAATGCTCACTGTTTCTAGGCATACCTCAGCCAGTCGTTCTCTGATGTGTTTTGGTAGTGCGGATGGTTCTGAGAGATAATATGGATAGGTCAGAAGGAATGGAGCCCCTTACCAAGTTGAAAAACCTTTACATGAAGGCCTGGGCAATGGATACCATGTCTGCTGTGTGTGAGCCAGCCTGGGTGACTTTGGCAGGTGTTCTGAACCTGTGAACTATTTTTTTACATTTTTAAACCCTTAACTTCTGTGTATTGGCTCCTAGGTGGAAGAGTGGTAAGGGTGGGCAATGGGGGTCAAGTGACTTACCCAGGGTCACACAGCTGGGAAGTGTCTGAGGCCAGATTTGAATCTAGGACCTCCCATCTCTAGGCTTGACTCTCAATCCACTGAGCTACCCAGCTGCCCAGAACCTGTGAACTTTTAAAAAATAACTTTTCAATATAATTGACTTCCTTTGCAACTTAGTGTATTTTACTTTATGTATTAAGAAAAATTCAAAACTATTAAGAAGGAGTTCGTAGGCTTCATCTAACTACCAGATGAGTCCCCAACCCGAGTTAAGAAAGCCTTCTTTAGAGTCTCATTTTGAGCACATTGTTTAGCAAAAGATAAATTCCTTTGCATGCATGCTGAGAGAGTTTCTATGATAGGAGTTCACTGCACCAAACAAGTTTGAAGTTTCCAAAAAAGAGAAATGGATCCATAATTTTCTTTTCTATATTAAGTTATTCTGTGGGGGCTAACTGGAGAAAGATGCCTTTGGTTTTACATCACAATGGATGTCACTCTTGCCCAACACACTCACAAACACAAAATGGAAAAACAATTAGCAAGACTAGCTAACATATCTGAAAATCTACACAACACTGTGCACCCATAATTCCCTCTATTTCTCCCCTCTCCCCTCTAGCTCTACCACAACCCACCATTCTCTGGATCCCAAACTGATCATTATAACCATACAGTATTTAGCTATGTTTAGATTTTTCACTTACATTTTTTTCATCACTCTGTACATTATGTTTGGAGATTCTGCTCATTTTGTTCTACCCTTAGTCCATTTAAGTCTTCTCATGTTTCTCAGAATTTTTCTTAACTTAAAATCTCTTGTATTGCAATGATAATAAAATGCACGTGTATAATCTAATAAGCTTAGCCATTACTCAGTTAATGGGTAGCCACTTTTCTTCCAACTCTTTATTCCCCCAAGAAGTGCCATTATAAATATTTTGCATTTTTTGTCTGTCTGTGACCCGGAGAGGATATGAGTTCTCTAGTGGAATATCTAGGTCCTGGGTCATGACCAAGTAGTTGATTTTTCTAACCTAATTCTGAACTGGCTTTCAGGATGGTTCTTATGGTATCTCTACAGTGCAGAATAATTTGCCTTAGCTCCAGTGCGGACAAGACTAAACAAACTTGGTCATGTGGGCCATTGCATGTAGTTACTCCACTCTGAGCAAGCAAATAGAGATGAGCTATGAAGTTTTAAGACTTTGCCTTGAAACATGATCCAGTTGACTTAGAAAAGCCGAGTTGTTGACAAAATGTGCAGTCAATATCCAAATAAATGTGGTTACTTCACTTTGTGTCAATAGAGAAGGTGAAAAGTGCAGCCTCAACTGGCTAGGTAAGTTTGGAAGGAGGGGCTGGGAAAATACAAGAGACAACACAGAGATAGTAGGTAAGATTTAGTGGTTTGCTTCATGGTGGTGTTGAGAAGTCAGTGGTACAAAGTTCAGTTGGGTCATGGAAAGTGCAGATGCTTCTCGTGATATTCATGGAAAAAGCTGAAAATGGCACCCACTAGGGAGCGTTCCAGTGGTGGTTAATGGGCTGCTCAGGCTCCTGCTATGCCTTTTGATCCAGAGGAGTATCTTTTGTGGATCATGATGCTACACCTGGAATTTAAAACTACATACATACATATATGTATATTCATACACATACATACTAGGACATGTTTTTGAAGTAAGGTATTTGAGGCATTCAAGGGAAGCATAGAATATAGCAGAATCCATACTTTTCTCTTTCCTTCTCTCTTTCTTTTTTCTCCCTCCCTCCCTCCCTCCTTCCTTTCCCCTTCCCTCCCTCCCTCCCTCCTTCCTTCCTTCCTTCCTTCTTTCCTTCCTTCCTTCCTTCCTTCCTTCCTTCCTTCCTTCCTTCCTTCCTTCCTTCC
>NC_058132.1:668832830-668869797 GCF_016433145.1 Gracilinanus agilis | reverse complement strand
CTTCCTTCCTTCCTTCCTTCCTTCCTTCCTTCCTTCCTTCCTTCCTTCCTTCCTTCCTTCCTTCCTTCCTTCCTTCTTTCAAAGATTAGGAATCATTGAGTGACTTTTCTTATGCAATTCAAAATGATTTCCCAAGAATAACTGGATCAATCCACAACCGTGCCAAAAAGGTATTGCTTCCATACTACAATTTTAAAACAAACCAATCAACCTGCCACTTTTTGGGGGGGAGGGGGTGGTAAGCATCAAGGTTATAATAAAAAAGACCAAGAGTCTGATGGAGAAGTTTCCGGTATTATGGAAACTGGCTCTAAAAGAAGGAAGATATTTTCATTGTCAAGGCAAACAGGACATTGTTTTCAATGTCCTTTCGACACTGACCATGAAGGAATCGTGCTAATGCTCTCACTCCCCCTCACCATTAGTATAAACTTTTAAAAAAGGTTCTTTGCATAAATGTGATATTTAAATTTAAAAAGTTTTAGGCTGTTAGCTTTGCTGCTTGTTTATAAATGACAACTTAAAAAAAAAGAAACTCCCATTAAACACTCCTAATGTTATAGGATACTTTGAACTGTCCATGGCCTTTGTGTAAATTTACCAGGCTTTTCCCTCATCATATCACAAGGCAAACCTCATTAATCATTTTCCTGACAAATATTTTTCCTTTCCTGAGGCAAAGCTGGAAATCTACTTGCATGAACTGATGTGAGTACAAGCACCATCCAGGACCCTAAGCTTGGCTGCTTGCTAAACAAACATGGATATTCCTATCTATCTGTGATGTTATGGCTCCTTTCCTACAACCACAGAGGAGAATGGACATTTAAAAAAATCAGACAAGAAGCAGGGAAGTGAAGTCTAGACATTGAGAAGGGAGCTGATGACAGAGAAGAGGCATAGATGAATTTTCAGAGATATTGTATTTGTATTTAATTATTTCTTTTACAATAAAATGAGCCTTTGATTTATTTGTTATAATTTCATGGATTGATAAAAATATTTGCCAAATTCTTGTAAGTATAAGAACAGTGAGGGATTAAAAATGTAGAAGATGGGGTTCTAGATCCCAAGATGGAGAATAATACATGGGAAACCAAAAACCAACAAGAAAGGGCTGGTGGGAAAGCAGGAAAGAATGTTTAAAGCCTATAAGGAAAGGAAATACTATCATCCTTTTCTCCAAGAAAAAAATAACAATAATTTCTTTAAAATATTGGAAGAAATCATTAAATTAAACTCAATGCCTAGAAGTGAGTATTTATGAAAAAAAAGCTCATGTCTTTAAGATTGATCTTTCTGGTGATGATTTATGGTGATGAGTCAAGGAATATCATAGTCTCTGAAGATGTTAAGCTCGGTGCAGCAAAGAGTCAATGGGAGGTAGAGGGTGAGCATGAGTCACTATAATGAATCATAAATGAAGAATTGGGTTGGGGAAGTGATAAAAAGGATATTATCAGAGAGATGCATGATCAAGAAAGGAAGTGGGCTGTGCATTTAGGGACAGCAAAGGTTAATGAATAGAAAGTCCAGGTTGGTGTCCATATCATGTCAAGAGATCTAGAGGAAGATCCCCAATATTTAGTTGAGCAGGATGGATACACCTGCACCATTCACAGCTCGCATTGGTGGAAGGATGGCCATATTGCTTAAGTCACAGAAAAATCAATCATTCAATCAAAGCATTTATTAAGCACATATTATGTGTCAACCACTTTGCTTAGGTCTAATGAATTATCAAAGAAGTAATCAAAATACAGACTAGTTTTTAAATAGGAGTTTCTCATTTCTCACTTAGGGAATCAGTATCTTAGTGCCCTTGCAGAGTTCATGTAATTTCTCAGTGCTAAAGATTAAATTTTGAGGAGTGACTTATAGTCTAGGTGGATTAATAATCAAATTATATACAAGTCTTGCCAATGAAATTAATGCCCCTTTAGACTTGCACAGATTTGAAGGCATCTTGGGGAATGGAATGTGTGACTACATATGGCGAGCCAACTTGATTCAGTGCTTGGGAGTGACACTGTGGTATCATGGGAAGAAGTCTGAAATGGAAAAGCAGAAGATTTTTGCTCAGATCTGGTTCTGCTCGTCGTTGATTACTTGGTCTCTGACTATTCCATTTACTTCTCTGAATCCACAATTCTCTTCTATAGAATGGCAGGGATAATTGTTTCACAACCTACCTCAAAAAGTTGTTCTGAGGATTAAAAAAAAAACCTCCAAATAATTTTTATGTAGCACCTATTGCTTGGGAGGAAGCTTGCTAAATGCTTTTACAAATATCTCATTTCATCCTCACAACAATATTGCCACATAGGTGCTATTATTATCCCAATTTAACAGATGATGAAACTGAGGCAGACAGAGGTTAAGTGACTTGTCCAGGGTTCTGACCCAGCTAGGAAGTATCTAAGGCTTAATTGGAACTGAGGTTCTGTACTTGATCCTTTAAACTACCTTGCTGCCTTGATTAAATGGTGAGTAAATATGAAAAAATTTGATGTATAGGCTCTATGAGACAATACACTATTATCAACAGATGCTCATTTGAATAAATGATAATGCCTTATTAAGTCTTCTATCTAGCTTAAGATAGAAGAAAGGTTTCAGGCTTTGATCAGTTCATTTATCTTGAAGGGAAGAGAACTTCCTTGTGACCTTCACACAACTTCCTGCTTGTTTTCTTTTCTTTAGATCTTAATCCTCAAAGATTCTAGTGGTCAGGGTCAGTGTTTGATTTGCTTTAGCCTACAGGATTTCTTAGGATCATAGGATTGTAGACAGAGTTATCAGGGACCTCACAGCCTAAACTCATTTTACAGAGAAAAAAAAAGTCCCTGAAAGGTTGTGACTTGCTCACAGTCATGCTGCCAGTAGAAAAAAGAGTAACAGAGCTGGGACTTGAATCCTGATCTCTCGACCCTTTGCACAAGTTCTAGCTGCCTCATAGATTCAGGTAGGCAAGGGGATGAAGTGGATGGAGTAATGGATTTGGAGTGAAGGAAAGCTGAATTCAAATCCTGCCTCAAACAAGTTTCTTGAGCACTGGCTATGGGACCTTAATTATCTTAATTATCTCTTATTTATTATCTTTATATTATTATTAATTATATATTATATTATTATTATATTTATATTAATTACATATTATAATTAATTATCTTAATTATCTCTTAATTATCTCTTAACCTTGGCTTTTCTCTTCTGCAATGTGGGGATTGCTGTGAGGATAAAAGGAAATAATTTCTCTAAAATAGCTATTCTTATTTTTATGACACAGGCATAGGTTCATTGTATAGCTTTATATGTTGACATAATTTACTTATAGATGATTAATACATTATATACATATAGTTATTATCTTAAATAATTATTCATAGAGTAGGATTCATATATTAATAGATGATTGTGGACTCTATATTTAGAATTATGTTTTATAACCATAAGAACCTCAATTCTCGTCATCCAAACATTCATATATTCAACCACCAGATGTAGTAGATATAGTAGATAGAGGACCTTGAAGTCCTCTTATGAGATGGAACCCAAGCTGTCTCGTGTCCCTTTGGATAGATCTGATGGTAGAACAAATTTATTTCCCTACATCTTCCATTGGTGGCCTCTATCTCTATCCTTTGGGACCAAGTCGCCTAAATGAAATCCCTCAAGACATTCTATATTTGGAGTTGCCATCGCCATTGCCATTGTATTCCAGATGAGCTTTTCCCTTGGCCGATTTATTTTTATTTTTGGATAGGACTTGTGATTTTATTACCACAGAAAACTCTTAGTGTGGAAGCTCCACCAATGAATATAGCTCAAGAATTCATTTGTGACTAATATTTTTAGAGCATTCCCTTGGGGGCACAAAGAGGTTAAATGACCTTCCTATGGGCATACATTTTGGTGGATAATATTGGAGATTATCAGAGTCAAAAGGAAAATGAAAATCTCCATTTTCACATTAATCTCCAAATTAGAAGGCAGAATAAACATGTCAACAAAGAATAATGAGGATGACAAAATAATAACTATACTGGTTTGCTTGGCTGCTAATGTTATTTCCCAACTATTTTGTAGTTATTTATTCTAATAAATTTCATTGTGATTGTGTTACTTTAAATGATTAGACAGAAGATGACATCAATTTTTTTAAAAATTTTTCTTTCTAATACAATTCCTTTTGTCTTCTTACTCAAAAATCTTCTTCTACATGTAAAGCAAGATTGGCTCAAAGGTTCATCATTAGACTTTTCCAGTATATTTCCGGGTCGAATTCCTTTTATTTGAAGGGATTTAAGACTAATTTAAGACCAATTCTCAGATGTTCGAGGAGTCCGTTTTCAGGGAAATTCCTTTTGTAACAGGCATTATGATCATCAGCAAAAAAATATTATTCTTGGCCACCGTCCTGATTAACCCAGACGTTGTAATGTGGGCGAGGGTTGGGCACATGATGGATCGTCACCTGGACCCCTCTGATCAACCCCTCATTGGCCACTCACATTGAACCTTTGGAGCTGGATGTCATAATTTCCCATCTTTTGCTTGATTAATGCTTCCTTTGGAGATTCAAAGGGGAAATGTCTGGAAGTTTCCTTCTCCGGATGGCTCCCTATTCAGGATGAGCTGGAGGCTCTTTCTTTTCTATGGAGAGATATTCACAAAGTAAATCATAACAAGCTCATTTAGCATGAAGTTCTGGCTCCTCCCTGGAATAAAAGGAAAGAAGAGACAAACATTAGACTTAACGAGGAAAGTGCTTTATTGACCCTAATGATTTTATTTGGACAGAATAATCACCGAGCATAATCCAGGACAGGAGACCAAAGTACCTAGTTAGAGAGAATTAAATAATTCTACATAGGGCTGTCCATAAGAGCAGCTGCATGCAGGGACAGTTTGGGAATACAGCTGTGTATCATGGCTGGGGAGAACATGGAGGTCTTACTCGCTAGCCCTCTCTTTTGAAGGAAAGTCACCATGTTTCCTTTTGTGCGTGACTGTATCTAGGTACAATTATCATATTCCACATTTATTCAATTTGTATTCTTCCTCATTCACTCTTCATTGATTAGCCTATTTTCTATTTGCTGAACTTGGTGGTCTATCTCCCAACTCCATGCCTTTGCACCAACTATTCCCTGTGCTGAGAATGTTATTTCTCTTTACTTCTGCCTCATAAAATCTCTGGTTTCCTTCAGGGTCTCAGCACACACGTCATCTCCTCACGCCCCCAAGTTAGTGCTGTCTTCCCTTCTCAAAGTAATGTGTTCAAGGGAAATAAATGTAGAGGTAAAGGAAGGGAGGGAGAGAGAGAAAAACAGAAGAGGAGAGAGGAGGAGAGAAAGGGAAGGAGAGAAGAAGAGAGGAGAGGAACGAGAGAATTAGGAAGAACTTCTTGTAGGAGGAGGCTTGTTTTGAAGGAAGCTTAGCATTTTCCAACATGGAAGCTGAGAAAGTGTGTATTCCAGTCATAGGAGACCACCTGTGCAAAATCATGACGATGGGAAATGAGAAGCCACTATGGGGAACAACTAATGGGCCAGTTCGACTAGAGGAGCTTAGTAGAGTAGATCGCGTTCGGAAGGGAATACAGCAACATAAAATAAAACCAGAAGGGTAGGTGCAAGTTATTGAGGGGGGGCTTCAAATGATAAATGGAGGATTTTATGTAATGTTTCTGAGAGTCCATCAGGAGTCACTGGGGACTTTTGAATGGGAAAATTATAGAGTCGGATCTGTTTTTCGGGAATATCATTTCAGCAGCTGTTTGGACAGTGATTTAGAAAGGGGAGACTGGAAGCTATTGCGGTAGTCCCAGCCTAGAGGTGCTGCTTGGGAGATCGATCCAGAGTAAGGGGCAGAATATGAAAAATCAACATGATGTTACTAAATGATACTAAGACATCAACCTATATTAAAGGAACAGGGGAGAGGGGAAAGGAATGTGCTCTCTTTTATGAGAGTTATTTATAAAAGGAAAATCTTGGACTGACATAAGATCCATTATGTGAAACGAAATTAGATTTCTTCTCATTCATTTTTCTTAATGCCTGCGAGTGGCTCTGTGGCTCCAGAGACGCACGGACTAGTCATGGTTGTCATAGAGTTAAAAGTCTGAGCTAACACGTTAAGTCACTGCCGAGACCTTTCCTGCAACTTAGTTAAAACAAGAACAAAGAGTCCATGGAAAGCACCAGGTGTGACATGGAAGAGATAAGGAACAAACTCTTCTGTGTACATATCACTCCGAGATTAGGGAGTGACTGGAAAGATGACCTCCACCAAGAGGTGGGGCACCGAAGTGAGCGTGAAACCCAACACTCATCCTATGTTTCAGTGACTTTGATTTCCAAAGGGCTGCTTTTCAGGGCTAAGAGTCAACCATTCCATTGTAAGTCGGCTTTAGTCTTTTCATAAGTTTATCATTATTCTGAGAGTTTTGGCGGAGAGGCGAAGGAGCTGTCTGACGGCCCAAATCTATTTGGATTCCTTTCCTTCTCCTCTGTGAAACACTCAGACATCTGTTTCAAGTAATTTGAAGTGTTATCAGGTTGTTTTTTTTTTCTCAAAGTGGGACTTACTGCCCCCTCTCCACTCCAGCTCCTTTAGTCTCCGTCTCCCCCCAATTCAGCTTGGCACAGCGATGACCACAGGACTATAAATGAGGATCCTTAGAATCTCTTTTTCCTCTTAAGAAGTTCAAATGACCTTGAACAAGTGACAATTGTGGGTCTCAATTTCCCAATCGGTGAAGTGATCGCTTTGCGCCAAACGATCTTCGAGGGCAGCCACTAGCTCTGACATCCTCCTAGTCTGTGAATCAGACAATCATTTATTGGTCCTAACCTTGTAATTAATATATAGGTTAAAATTCCCATTGGCTTTTTTGATGAGTTGTTGTTCCCACCCTTCCTACCTCCCTAAATCATGAAATTGAAGCATTAAATAATCTCAAGTAATGTAATAAAATCTGTAATTAATTAACTGCACCAGAGATTATCATATTATGAATTAAGTGCCTCCTCCTTACTCATGGTGCTGGAGTGGCTGCGATAAATAAACGGATAAAAATGCATTTTCATGGAGGCTAATTTTCAAAAGAGCCTTCGGTCATTAGATTAATATTTATTGAGTCCTATCAGTACCTGCTGAGCCTAGCGCCATTTATTCTGATTAGAAATTTCTTTCATTCCAAAGTAATGTACAATTACCAGGGACAGAACCGGGAAAGCTTTAAATAAGCTACTTCGACTATTGGCTCAGACCTAGGAAAGTGTGTTTATGGAGCTCTGTACTTCAGCAGTGGTCTAGCTGGCCCTCAGATCATAAGTTTTTGTCAGAATTTTTATTCTGTATCCACCATCATGGGGTGGGGGGGAGCTAGGTGGTGCAGTAGATAGAGCACTGGCCCTGGAGTTAGGAAGACCCAAACTCAAATTGTAACTCAGATACTATCTTTTTACTCTCTTTGCCTCAGTTTCCTCATGTGTAAAATGAACTGGAGAAGGAAATGGCAAGCCACTCCAATAGCTTTACTGTGTGACCCTGGGCAAGTTTTTAACCCTGTTTGTCTCAGTTTCCTCATCTGTAAAATGACCTGGAGAAGGAAATGGCAAACCACTTTAGTATTTTTTTAATATTTTATTTTTTATAAACATTTTCCATGGTTGCATGATTCTTGTCTTTACTTTCCCCTTTACCCTCCCCATATCCAAGGCACATTTCCACTGGTTTTAACATGTGTGATCAATCAAGAGTTATTTACATATTATTGATAGTTACATTGGTTGTGGTCATTTAGCGTCTACTTCCTCAACCATATCCTCATCAACCCATGTGTTCAAGCGGTTGTTTTTCTTCTGTGTTTCCACTCCTGCAGTTCTTCCTCTGAATGTGGGTAGCATTCACTTTAGTATTTTTGCAAGAAAACCCCAAATGGGGCTACAAAGAGTCAGGCATGACTGAAAATGGCTGATCAACAAGAGCTGATAGGCAGCCATTGCCATTTATTGATCTATTGAGTGGCATAGATATATTCCTTAGGTAGAAACCTTTGGTAGCTTTGTAGAAGTATGGATTAGAGGCGGAGAAGAGACTTGATGGAGGGAGAAAAATAAGAAGGCTATTGGAAAGGGCATTGAGGGATGATGGGGGCCTGAGGTGGAGGATAGTGTCACCTGAAAGAAGGAGATGGATGGAGAGATGTTGAGGAGTCAGAAAACAACAAGATTGGGGAATAATAATAATAATACCTGGGTTGTGAAATTGGTTGACTGGGAAAATGATGAAACACATTCAAAAGCTATAGGAATGCTGAGAAAAAAGGTTGGAATTGGCAAGTGTAAGATACCTAGTTCTGTTGTGGATATAATGAGTCTTGCGTGGCTAAAGGAACTCTAGATCAAAATGTCTAATAGACACCTCTGGATCTCAGAAGATAGAACAGAAATACAGATTTGGGAGTCATCTGCAAAGAGACAATAATTACATTTATGGGGTTAAATAGATCATTAAGTCAAATGAAGACAGAGAGAGGAGAGAAGGGAGACCATGACAGAACCTTTGGAAAAACAAACAGGAGGCATGATATTTATGGTGGTCTAGCAAAAGAGACTCAGAAGGGGCAGTCATACAGATAGAAGGGCAACCAAGCCAAAGACATGGTTCAAATGGTTAAAAACCCAGATAGAAGTGCCTATCCAGGAAGAAAGGGCACTCAACAGTGATAAATGGTGCAGGGAAATTGAGAAGGGTAAAGATAGAGAAGACGCCATCAGATTGCGCAATTACGCCATCACCGGTGCCTTTGAAGAACATATTTTCAGTTGAGAGAAGTCAGAAGAGAGCAAGACTATAAATGGTTGAAAGGTGAGTAAGAAAGGAGGACGTGGAAGCAAAGGGTATAGACAACTTTTTCTAAGAATTTGTCTGAGAACAAAAGGAGAGACACAAGACTCAGAGCTAGAGAGACCATCATGAACATCATTTCAGTCACAATTTCATAGGTGAATTGCTTTTCACCCCTCCCCATTTGGACTGACCCAACCCTCCTCACTGTTAACAGGTGCATGTGGCTCAGATGAGACCATAAAGTGGACGTAATGGTGCCACTGATCACAGACAGTAATAAGCCTCTTTGCTTGATAGTCACAGCTCATAGATGGTTAATCTTTACCCTTAACTCATCAAGTCCTTTCCTGGAGAAAACACCTGCTCTCCTTCCTGCCTCTCTTAGAGAAATCCCTCTTCTGGGACAGCTAGTCATATTTGGCTGCTGGGGATCTGGAAGGTTGCTCTTATTTTTTTTTCTTTTCTTTCTGTGAAGGGACCAATTATTCCTCAGTCAGGAAAACACTGTCAGTTATTGATTAAAACAAAAAGTAACTGGAAGAAAACTCAGAACAAGATAATTTCTAGATTGGAGCAGAAAAGATGTCCTCCCCTCCCTAGAGGCAGGGCAGTGTTGAGAAAATGATAATGGCAGAGACTTAGTTTCTATAGACTTTGAGGTTTAACAAACCACTTTCTCACCTGTGCACAACAAACCTGTGAAGCAAATGATTAAAGGAGTATTACCCCCATTTTATAGATGTGGAAACTGAGGATCAAAGAGATAAAACAAACTTCTCTGATTTTGGAACTAGAATTTGAACCTAGTTGACTGACTGCACTTCTAGGATAATTTCCACCATACCCTGCTGTTCCTTGGTAGATGAAGACTGGGTACTTACTAGGTCTGGTTTTGCCACTAGCTCTCTGTGTGAACTCGATCCAAGTCATTTAACTTCTGTGGCCCCAGGCTCCTCTTTTATAAAGAGAAGGCATGGGACCAGGTGATGTCTAAGAGCCTTTCCAGGCGTAACATTCTATTATTGCTACAGGAACCACAGGAAAAGGACCCTTTTGTTCTCTCTGCAGAAAGGGATCTAAAGTTCTTATTTCACCAAATTTAATTCAGCAAGTATTCCATCTCCCATTTTTGCTAGAAAAGACTGAGATTTACTAGTAGGACAAATGAGAACTGTTGCATTTATATCAATTAATTGGATATTTATTATGTATATACTATGTCCTAGGCACTGCACTAAATGCTGAGGATCAGATAAAAAAAAAAAAACAAAAGCTAGTTCTTGCCCTCAAGGAGCTTACATTCTAATAAGAGAATTTTATGTAGTACATTTTAGTTTGCAAAGTAGTTTCTTCCCAAAAGATCTGTAAGCCAGGTAGGACAGGTATTCATTTAAAAAAAATACTTGTTATTAAGGTTATGTGGGGTAGAGTTGGGGTCCAAATCCTGATCCTCTAATCCCATCCAATCCTGAAATATTAGTTTAAGTGTTCACTATGAGTTAGGCATTGTGTTAGGTGATGAGGATACAAAGACAATGAAAAACAACACCTGCCCTCAAGAAGTTAATATTACAGTAGTACAGGCTACAGAGGACTGGATTTGGAGTTAAGAGGACCCAGGTTCAAATCTTGACTGTCACAACTTGTGTGAGTTGGGCTAGCCACTTAAACCCATGAGGTCTCAATTTCCTCAACTGTAAAAGCAGGAGGTTGAACTAGATGCCCTTGAAAGTTTTCCTTAGAGAAATCTCTGAATTTACTACCTCTTAAGGCAATGCTATCAAACTCAAATAGAAATGGACTGTCAAACAGATTATAGCTTGCATATCGACTTCGAAAACCACAAATTAACCTGATCTCCGTTCTATCATATTTTAATTTTAATTTTGCTTAACATTTTCCTATTACATTTCATTCTGGTTTAGTCAGCAGTCGGGTGTTGGGGGCTACAGTTTGACACCCCTGTCCTAAGGCATTCTCTTTCACCTTGGAACAGCTCTAATTGTTTGGAAGTTTTTTCCTTGCCTTACATTTTATTTTTTCTCATCAGTTTAAAATGATGCTCCTAATTCTGCCTTCTGGAGCCAAGCTAAACAAGTCCCGAAAAAAGGCTTGAATTCTTGAAGAACATTCACATCTCTGCTAAGTCTTCTCTTCGCCTGACTTTCTCCAACTCCTTCTTCTAAGTCTCATACATAGAAAATACTTTACTCAACTTAAGATGCTTCATTCTTGTCAATTATTAAATTTCCTGAAGGTTTTTTCAGGAAAAAAAAATTTATCCATCTTTGGCAAACCGAGACGGGGAATTTAAAAAGAAGAATGTATTCGAGATCCATTCGATTTTGAGTCTTTCCCTCATGACCTCCTTGAAATGGATCTATGAAATGCCAAGGGAAAAAAGGGTCCTTAATATTTCGTTTGCAAATTCTCTGGAAAAGCAGGAACAGACATAGGCAGGAGGGATTAGTCCCTTCACTTCCCCCTTTGCTTTGCTCAATTGACTTTTGCATTGTTCTTAATTCTATGAAACCCACTGCCAGTTTTCTATTAGATTAGCATGAGCGAAAACTGCCCATCAGAGAAATTGACCTGTCTTTTAAATATCAGAAACATCTTATCCCTGAGCAATTATGGCATATTGATTTTCCCAGCCAATGGGGACAAATTTAATTTTGCTTAAAATATGGCTAATGTTCACACCTGCAAATCATTATTCTGCCTCCTTAAATTTCAGGGGCATGCTCCACTCCTCTTCTTGCCTTTCATGGCTTTGTGTGGGGTTGGAGGGGGGGAAAAAAGGAAGACTGGAGGAGAAGCCATTATTGTTGATTCTAAATGAAAAGCCATAGGCTATCAACACCGCCAGGCCATACTTTCTGGGTTGTAAAAGGAAAATAAAAGGCAGGCATTATTTCCCCCTCCCTCAACTTTCCCTTGAGTGGGATTGTGTGGCATCTTGCTTGACATGGTTTGAATAATGCATCTCAATTCAGGACTCCCCTAATCACTTTGTCAGCTTTAAACTTCAGATTGGAGGGGAAAAAAAACCAGAACTATTTGAGTAAATCATAATTCATGCAGAGCCTTACCCTCTGCAGCTGTTTCAGAGAGTGATGTTGGTCAGAGTTGCACAGGAAGAGATGAAGTATATATCATTGTCTACCAGAGGTGCGATGGATAGCAGCTTATAATTCAGAGATATGAATCATCGAAGAACTTGGGGACCCGAGAGTCAGCAGGCTAGGGGGATAAACTGAGGCCAAAAAGATCACCTGAGATCATCAACCCATTAGTGACTGAGTTGGAATTAGAATACAAAGCCAGAGTCTTTGGTTGCTATCACAGTTACTGAGCTAAGCTACATCACATTTCAGCATGAGCCCAAAAGGCTAGGATGATAGAAATATGGAGGCAAAGGCTGGCCCTCTGTTTTCTATACTGGTTAGTCCATACCTGGTTCATCGGGGTTAAGTTCTGGCCATCAAGTCATAAAAGGAAGAGTGATTAAAGTCTAGTACGCATTTAATAAATGTTAGTTGATAGACACTGGCAGACTTGATATTGTTCAGGATTTCAAAATATCATACTTATACCAGTGATTATGGCAGAACAGAAAGAGGAGTCTAAGAACTGGAACTCAAAATCCTGAATATTCCACTTACTCTCTAGTGATCTGGGGAGAGTCATCCTTTTGTGAACCTCAACTTTCTCATCTGAAAAATGAAGGCAGTGGATACGATAACTTTTCCAAGTTGGTTCTTAACAATTACAAATCTGTGATTTGATGACAATAGAGTCATTGAAGCTTTTTTTTTGCTAAGTGATGATCCACAAGAGTTTTCAAGGAAGGGTTGGGTGATTACCACTTTTCAGGGATACTAGAGAGGGTATCCCTGAATGGTGTCAGAGAATCCAGGTCTAGAGGGGATCTAGGCTAATCCTCTCATTTTACAGATGAGGAAACTGAGACCCAGGGAGAGGAAATGACTCTCTCAAAGACACATGAGGAGAAAGTAGAAGAACATGGATTCAAATCCAATTTTGATTGCATATCCAAGACACTTTTCACTGAGCGACACTGCATGTCCTAAATGGGAAATTAGATTAAAATGCTCTCTAAAGGCTCTATTCTAATTGTAAGATTCTGTGATAGGAAGAAACTAGCAGAAATTTAGCAGAAATTAAATTCCTTTTTTCCTATGACGGGAGTAGAATATTAAGAGGAAGAAAGAGAGAGAAAAAAAGGAAAGAGAGAAAGAAAGAAGAAAGGAAGGATTGAAGGAAAGAAAGAAAGAAAAAAGGAGAAAGGAAGAAAGAAAGGATAAAAGAAAGAAAGAAGGAAAGAAAGAAAGAAACCGTATATTTGTGCCCACAGTCCCAGAATGCAGTGGAATGAGCAGGTCTCCAAAAAGATTCTGACTTCATGGTCAGAGGCAAGGCTATGAGATAAGCATCTGGCTCAGACATAAATTCTGAGTATTGCTTAAAGAATGCTGGGCAGCATTGTCAAAGGGCATTTCTGCCTAGTGCTTACCTTCCAGCTCAGTGCAAACAATGGACCCTTAATCTTTACAACTCCTCTGTGGGGTCCCTAGGCCAGTGTGCCTTCATTTGGTGTGTGGGGAAGCTGGGAATAAAAGGGAAATAACCTTGAAGAAATCATAAAAGCATTGAAACTTTGAGTCAGAAGAGGCCTCAGACCTCAGTTATCTGCTTCAACCCTCCCTCCCCTCTAATGTTCACACAGCCTTCCCCCAAAAACCTCCAGAAAGGGGGAGCTTCTCTATCAGATAGCTAATTCTACTCTTGGATGCCTTTGCAAAGCTTTTCTTGCTAGTGACAAAATTTGCCTGCTTTCACCCATTTGTCCATGCTATTTCCTCAAAGGTCAAGTCAAATGAATCGAATTCCTCTTTGCTATGGCTTTTTCCAGAACCTCGAGGATCTCAAATTTCATCAGCATCGGGTATGGCTTCCATTGTGGCACATCACAACGCCTCTGAATCTTAGTAGATGGTCTAGGGACTGCCTCTCTTTTGTATTTGGAATCCCAGAGCTTAGCACTGTTCCTGGCACGTAGTAATTAACTAATCTGTGCTTTTTCACTCATTCATTCATTTATTTATTCATTCACTGTTCCCCCCCCCTCCTTTTTTGCTCATTCATTCTTCCTGGCTTTCTGTGACAGAAAAATACTCATGGTGATGAGTTTCTCCAAATTCTGCTAGATCATCCTTTGACAACAGACACTGAAATCCTTGCCAGGCTCATTCCATATTCAGCAGATTGGAAAAACCTGGGCTTTTTTAGAACAGGCTCGAAGATCCAAGGAAATCTCCACTCCATGATTGGAGTAGGATTTTTTTAGTTCATGACCTTTCTTGCAAATCCCCACCATTACGAGCTTTGAAGACAACATTCATTTCTCTCTTAATTCTTTTTTACAATCTAGGAATCTTTATTCCCCCTTTGAAAACTTAAAATTCAAAATTAAACTTCACGTTCAAAATTTATTTCATTCTATGTTCCATGAGAAAATGTTACAATTTTGATTTCATTCTTTTCAGGAGAAGATGGTGGTGGTGGTTGTCTAGAAGAAGGGTTAAAGCTTGGACTCAAAATGCATTATTATAGGGGGCAGCTAGGTGGCTTAGTGGATACAGTAGGTTCAAATCTGATCTTGGATACTTCCTAGCTGTATGAGCCTGGGCAAATCGCTCAATCCCCCTTGCCTAGCCCATGCTACTCTTTTGCCTTGGAACCAACACACAGTATTTTTCTTATTTTCTTTTCCTCTTTTCATTTGTAAATAAACTTCCATAAAAGTCATTTTTTACTCTTTTTTTTAAACCCTTAACTTCTGTGTATTGGCTCCTAGGTGGAAGAGTGGTAAGGGTGGGCAATGGGGGTCAAGGGACTTGCCCAGGGTCACACAGCTGGGAAGTATCTGAGGCCAAATTTGAACCTAGGACCTCCCATCTCTAGGCCTGACTCTCAATCCACTGAGCTACCCAGCTGCCCCCCGTAAAAGTCATTTTGACTTGAGGTTATTCTTTAATTGGGGATTGATAATTATTCAATTTTCTGGTGACCAAACCTTTTAAAATTCACCCAACCCAAACTCCTTTTTACCCCTTACAATTCTAAGATGGAAGGGAAGGGTTTTAAAAAAAGCTAATTATTATGGCTGTTTGGTGATGTAGTAGATAGCATTCTAGTTCTAGAGTCAGGAAGACCTGACACTCAGCAAATCACTTACCCTCTGTTTGCCTCAGTTTCCTCACTTCTAAAATGGGGATAATAATAGCACCCAACTCTTAGGGTTGTTATGAGAATTCAAATGAGATAATAATTGTAGAGGGGCTCAGGACAGTGTCTGACATACAGTGAATGCAGCATAAATGCTCATTATTATTTTCAGAGATAATGCCCAGGGACGTACATGTCTTATATATCATAAACTGTGTTCACCTATGCATAGATCAGTGTATGTATATGTGTGCACATATATATTTCTACAGACTTATTGCCATCCTTAAAAATTCCAGACTACCCATTTTTCTTGACCTCTTCCCCCTCAGCTGGTAGCATATCAGTCTGCCTTGTATTCATTTTGTATATCTTGAATATGAACTTTCCTATTGTTCCATACATTAGAACGTGAAGTCTCTGAGCTTGGGACTCATTTGACTTTTTCTCTTTATATTCTCAGTGTGAAATAGAAGCTTGTTGATCAATTAATTGATTAATTGAGTATTGACGAGGGGTAGAAAGGGCTCCCCAGAGCAGGTCCCTGGAGTTTTGGTAAGGAGCCAGGCTTCAGATAGGAGCCAAAGGGAACTAGAAATGTTTTTGCTGATCTCTGATCCCTCCTCCTTTTTTCCTCCTCCCTGTGATCATCTCCGATTAAAAGGTGCCCATTGTCTTTCACTGTTTGTTCAGTTGTCGTCCCCTTGATGCCACCAGGTGACATGACAATGGCTGAGGTCTGCTTGCTTTTTATGGGTGATCCCCACACACAGGGAGTGGTCTGAGAGTCAGAGAGGCTTTTTTTAAATTTTTTATTTTATAGGCATTCGATGTCTTCTCTTTGTCAGATTTGTGCTTTTCTTTCTCAGCCAATTTGCAACTGCCATCTCAAATAGTGAAGCAAGACTTGGAATGTCTTTCCTATATCTGAGATGATAATCAGCTCTTCACATTTGCAGAGTCAAATATGGGTTTACGCATAAGCAAGCATTCTATGGCACCGGTTTCTAGGCTCTGGACTATGGAGTTTTGCCTTTTGAGGTGTGTTCCTTCCTCTTAAGCTGGTCTCACAAGATCAGAGCAAAGCTGATACTCAGATATCACTCCTGAGAACTCATTTTTTTTTTAGCTAAGTAGAAAGAACAACCAGATTTAACCCCTGAAAGAAATGTCCCCTCCGAGGCTGTTTCACTTTTATCACTGACTCTCTAGCATCTGGCACATAGTAGGCACTTAATAAATCCTTCTTGAGTGATTTACAAACAAATGGGGATCCCTCCCACCCCCAAAATGCTCCTGTCTCCATTGACAAGTCTGACATACTGTATACACTGGCACAGAAAAACTTCAGATAGGAACCAGGTTTTTAATTGCAAAGATTTCCTCTGACATGAGTGTTAATGAATGTTGAAGCAAAAACAGAAAAGCCATTCCTTGCTTAATGATTGACAGGGTGAGCAAATGACATGGTCTTCTGAGGGGAAGAAATGGCTACTGTTCTATGGTCTTTTCCAGTGGCAGTATCAACACTGATCACATGCTGAGAGATAATGATTACAAAGCACAACGATGGAGGCACGATTCCCTCAGCTACACAGCGACAAAAAGGGATGTTAATAATTATGCATTCATGTCACCATTTTGGTAGTCATGGACTGGTATTTTGGTCTTGAGAGTTCATGGGAAACTTGTGATTAAGTTATCTACATTCTGAGGACTTCAAAGAGATAGATAAACTCTATGAGAGATAAACTCTAGAGATAGGAAACCACTAGAGTCCAGAAGAGCTGGGTTCAAGGGAAAGAGTCATGGTATCAGAGGTTCAGATCTGAAAGAGATATCATGGACCACTGAGTCTAGCCTTTTCAATTTAGAGATGAGAACATTGAGGTCCAGGGAAATTATATGACCAAAGTCATACAAATTAGAAATGACAGAGATGGGATTTGATCCAAATTAACCTTCTTTCCTCTGTATAATTCAGCCATCCTAATATGGACTCTTATATGGACTATATGAGATCCCAGGGAACTTATATCAGGGTTCCAGATAATTCTCTAGGGTAGTGGCTCTTGACCATTTTTGTTGGCAGTCTAGTGAAGCTTCTGGACCATTCCTCATGATCATCTTTTTAAATACACAAAATAAAATATTCAGGACTGCAAAGGAAACCAAATGTAGTTATCATAATATCTAGAGAATAAGTTCTTGGACTCTCAGAACAAGAGTATCTATTTGTTCTAAGATTATAAACTGCAGAAGAATTGTGGATTTTCATGCGTGGAAGAAGTTTTCACACTGGAAATTCTCTAAGGTTGCAGAAGACTTTGGTGGAGGAAGTTTTCACACTGGAAGTTCTCTAAGGTTGCAGAAGAATTTGCTGGAAGAAGTTTTCATGCTGGGAATTTTCTACTTTGATGAGATCTGAGTTCTGACCACATATATACCCACAGATGAACTAAAATAAAAATTTACAACCCTAATTCTCTTCATGTCTCTCATGCATGCATATCACTGGTGGAACTGGAGATGCACAATTGGTCATATGTTCTCTTCTGCTTCTTAGGCTGTAAAATAATAATGATTGAACATGAAATGTCCCCAGTAAGTCTCAGCTGGGCATGATGCATACTCACAAACCAAGGAATGATGCATTATTTTTAAAAAGAAAATCTCGTTGTGCTTGAGAAGTCTTTCTGAGTACTCAGCATCTGCTCGAACATGTTTCCAACATGCTGAAAGTCCTAGGAGGAGTCAACGACAAAAATGGATTTTCATTCTTTATGGGCACTCTTGACCTGTCCTGTATACAATCCTATTGATCTGAAGGATAGTGTTCCAGGGTAGGAACAGACCTGATTTTGATAAGACAAAATTAGTCACATTTTAGTTCAAGATCTTAAATAAAATCTTAGGCTAACAGATTGAGAATGAGAAGGGGTCTCAGAGGCCATCTAAGCCCAATGGTGGCATTTTACAGATGAGGAAACTGAGACCCAAGGAGGTTATATGTAAAAAACTGGTATTCTTTTTCCTGTACCACATAGCTTGGATATTTTAAAGTGTATTTCCATAAAATCATTACATCAATACTTAAAAAAAATTTCTTTCCATCATCAGCTTTCCCTTTTATTCATGGCAACTAACTTTCCCTGATTAACTAAAGATGGGTCCAGCTGCTATTCATTTCAGCACCAATGCTGCTACTTTTGAGTCTTGTTTATTGAGGTGCAGATTCTTCAGTCTGTGGGTTATCCAGGCATACTGGTTTGCCACATTCTCTTCTCCTCCCCAGCCTCCTGTAAAGTTTCTTTCACTGCTCATTAGTGGCTCAATCACATTTGTCTCTTGTTAGCGTCTCTGGGGGAAAAAAAAAGATTGGCTCTAAAAGGATGAGTTTGGGGGATTACATTTGGGGGTTTTAGCCCGAGATAACTGAGAGTTAGCTCTGCTTAACTTACTGGAAGGTATTCATTACTCTGGGCTGGGGGTGGGAGGAGAAGAGATTTTACCTGCGTGTGGATTGCAGAATCAGGCTAAAGCAGGTTTAGTGAGACTAAAGTGGACCAATGCAGAATTAATATATTACTATTGTTATGTGAGAATTGAGAGATACAGAAGAGGAAGTACTGGCTTCCCTCCTCCCCCTGCCACCCCAGGAATGCTCTTGTGGTTATGGGAGTACTTGTTTACTATTCACTTTGTTCAGTCACTTATAAAGTCCTGAGAAAAGTGACTCTGTGGGTAGAAATGCCCCAAGTGGGGCTTGATCCATGAGTTAAATATTTTAGCAGGCTTGGAAAAGAACATCAGCAAAACAGAAATCCCTAGTGAGTACGTGTGAGCCAAGAATGCCGGTGTTCAAACATTATGACACCCTCGTCACCGAAAAGTGAGAATTGTTTAGAGTGACCATGAAATCACATGCTAAAAACACTGCAAGTTCTATAGGAGACAAAACATGTTGACAGATCCTTGAAATTCCCACTTCTCCGTAACAGAAACAACTTGTATTTGTATAATGCCTTCACGTGTTCAAAGTATCATTGATCCTCTTAGAAAATGAAGGACAAAAAAGTGTTTTCACACATGAATTCAAATGAATCTGGCACCAGCTTCTGTGTTCCTTCCAGTATAAATGATCATGAGCCATCCATGCCTGTCCATCTTTGTCTGTGCTCTACTAGACGTCCACTAAAGTCTTCCCAATCCTTTGACCTAATAGATACCAGGGAAGCACACAGTTCTCCCTTTCTTTTGCCATCTGACCGACCCATTTTCTTTTCTAGTCCATTGATGATTCCTCTTATACTGCTTCTTCCAAATTATTAATTTGAAGTCTATTGTAGACTCACTGTGCCCTCTCCATTGTCCGTGAGGTCATCATTAATTTCAGTCATTTGGAAATAGCAGTGCCTCATGATTCCTATTTATATTATATCGCCAGATGAATATGAGTGTTCAATTCAATAAACATATTAAGCTTCTACTTACTGGGTGGCAAGAACTATGCTAGACTCTGGAGATACAAAGATAAAAACAAAACAGTCCCTGCCTGCCCTATGGGAACTTATTACATTATCGGGGAAAATAACAGGCAGACAAAAAATTAAATACAAAGGGAGAATCTTTCTCAAAGGTAATCCAGCCTCCTCTCCTCCTGTTCTGTTTTGGACCCAAGTCACATCCATTTCCCGAGTCTGTTTAAAAGATGAGTAATAAGGAAGAAATTGCCTTGGTTTTGCTTCTGACTTCATGTAATAGCTGGGACAGTAGATGCTTTTCATCCACTTGCTTTTTAGTGTGAATAGTTAGACCCAGTTCCTTTGAATGATGAATGATCTCTTTTAGGAGTCTCTGCGATGTTTTCACATTTATAATCTTATTGAATGTTTCATGGCTTGCTTTTCATCCCTTTATAATTTTAGCTTTGCTTACCAGCCTTTGAGAATTCAGTCATCTCCAAAGGATGCTCTCCACCTCCGGAGAAAGAAAGAACTATTGGAGGCAGATGCAGATCCAAGCATATTCTCTTCCACATTAGTTTATTTATGGTTTTATTTGGGGGTTTTGTTTTTACATGAATATTCCATAACAACAATGACCAATATAGAAGTACATTTTGCATTATTATATGTGTATAATCCAGATCGAATTACTTACCATCTCTGAGAAGGGGAAAGAAAGTGAGGGAGTGAGACAATATGGATCTTATAATTTCAGAAAACGTATGTGGAAAATTGTTATTGTATGTAATTGGGAAAATAAAATATCTATGAATAAAAAAATAATTCAGTCATCTCTTAGAACATGGCCCTAGACATGGATAGGTTGACATCAGGTAGCAGAAAGCATCTGGTTCATATGTTATCATGGTTAAAAACGTGTGGTTTTATGTCCCTTCGGAAGACAAACTCTCAGTAAATGAGGACAAAGGAGCTACAAGAAGGTAGATTTCACCTCAATCTAGTTAGTCAGCAAATAAGCATTAAGTCCCTACTATGTATCAGGTACTATTATAAGCAGTGGAACATTTTCTAGCAAGTAGAACTAGTAAAAAAAAAAATATATATATATATNGCAGAGAATCTTCAGAGAACTTATGGAGGGGAGTCCTACTTCAAATGGATTCAGGTGGATTGAACTTCAAGTTGAGTTAGGGCAGTGGTTCCCAAACTTTTTTGGCCTACCGCCCCCTTTCCAGAAAAAATATTACTTAGTCCCCTGGAAATTAAATTTTTTAAATTTTAATGGCAATTATGCACCTGTGGCCATCACTGTCCCTCTGGATCACTGCAGCACCCACCAGGGGGTGGTGGTGCCCACTTTGGGAATCACTGAGTTAGAGGATAGAAGGGAAAAGTATTTATATAGCATTTATATTTATTATTATATATATTATAATTATACATTATAATATATTTATATGTAAATTATATATTATAATGTATTTATATAAATCCCATTACATATTATGACAATACATAATATAATAAATTATGTAATATTTATAATAATAAATATATGAAATTTATTATTATATAATATATCTACTATGTGCTAAGCACATCTTAAAAATGTTTAATTTGATTGTCACAACAACTTTTCAACGCAGGTGCTATAAAATTTCTCGATTTTATAATTGAGGAAATTGAGGCAAACAGAGGGTGACTTGTCCAGGGACACACAGCTAGTGTTTGAGGCTGAATTTGAACTCAGGTCTTCCTGACTCCAGACCCACTGCTCTTATCTACTCTACTGTATGACTGCCTTTAAAGTGCCTTTCAGTTCTAAGATCCTAACATCCCGTGATTGCTACACTTGGGAATGGGCTTCCATAGAGAGAGGCTGTGGAATATCTTTTGGTGACCATCTTTAAAAGAAACAGGCATCTATTTGCTCAAGATGGGTCCATGTTGCTTGATGACAGGTGGTGATAGGGAAGGCCTGGTACAGAGATAAGAACTCAGACAAGCCGCTTATTCCTGGGGCCCCAGAAGTTGTCTCCACCTTAGAACTGAGACCGCTCAGGCTACTGATCTCGAAATCAAGTCTACTAGACCCAGCTGGGAGCTGCAGTGGGGCAAAGGCTATCTAAAGGGACTTAGTCATCCATGAGATATTGGATGGGAGGAAATCTACAAGTCTTAAAGTATTAGGAAACACTATTATTGTGAGTGTAAGTATAATAGGTTGTTACATCTGAGCTAGCCTCAACGTTAGGGATCTCTGGGCTCATGGTCCCATGACTTGGTAACCTTGTATAAGTCACTTAACTTGGGTTGCCAAAGGCAGTTCTCGAAGGCTATTTGATGAAGAGTTGCTATCTGAAATAGTTAAAGGAAAGGGAGGTTTTTTTTTTTACAATTAATTAATTAATTTTATTTTTGGTTGCATTTCTGATTGGATGGTCCATAGCTCTAAACCAAAACATAGCTCTAAACCAAAAAAGAAAAAAAATCAGAAGAAAATTCATGGATTTTTGTACATTTAGAATCTGAGTTAGAGCCCAGTGGCTGATCCAGTGATGATCCTTCACACAAAGCAACATAATTATGTTCATAATTTATAATAATTTATCATGATGATTATATTCTTATATCAGCTTGGAATATAATCATTTAAAAATTGAGTCAGATTTGCTGAGAAGCTAGATAGGTTTCTTTGCAGTTATTAGTTGAACCTACTGTTCCTCCTTACCTCCATCTCTGGGAGTCCCTCCCGCCCTTCAGTCTTGAGTTCATGTGCCATCTCCTCCATGAGAGATTTCCTGATCTCCTAGTTATTCGTCTTCTGCTTCCCCCCACAAGCCCCTTTATATTGACCTCGAATATACTTTGAACTTACTTATCTTTGTACATTTGATTCTCCCTAGTAGAATGTAGACTCTGAAAGCAAGATCTGTTTTGTTTTTGTTCTTGTATTTCTAGTGTCTCGGCTAGTGTTTAGCACTTATTAAGTTTTTAATAAATGTTCATTTAATTGAATAAACACAATGGAAGGGGATATATAGGCCTTGAGGACAGAAGGAATGGGAATTGGCGACTGGGGATGATTCGGCCAGGAGAGCTAAAGGATAGGGGTTCTTTTCCTGACCATATTCAAGTCTACAAAAAATTTCCACAGATAGACTCCTGTCTACTAAAGACTAAAAAGGGAAATCATAAGAGGATCAGAAATCTGGATCAGAAAGGAACCCTAGATGTCATGGGGTTATATATTTAGGAACATTATAGATCATATGGTCTGTTCTTATTCCATCATTTTAGTCATATCTGACTCTTCTCCATGATCCCATTTTCTTGGCAGAGATACTGGAGTGATTTGCCATTTCCTTCTCCAGGTCATTTTACAGATGAGGAAACTGAGGCAAATAAGATTAAGTGGCTTCCTCAACATCACACAACTAACATACTGGAGTGGTTTTCCATTTCCTTCTCCAGGTCATTTTACAGATAAGGAAACTGAGGAAAACAGGATTAAGTGATTTGTCCAGGGTCACACAACTAGTAAGTGCCTAATGCCATGTTTGAACTAATGAAGATGAGTCTTCTTGACTTTAGGATTTGCATTTTATTCACTTTACCACTAGCTGCTCATCATATAATCTAGATCCCTTTATTTTACACATAAGGAAACAGAGGCCCAAGAAGGGGGTAGTGACTTGCTCAAGGTAGTAAAATAGCAAAGCCAAGATTTGAACATGTATTCCAAGACTCCAAGGTCAACATTCTCTTTCCACTACACTGTGCTGATTCTCACAACATAGTCTTCCACTGAGGGATCATGGATATTTAAGGACAAGGAAGATTTTTTTTTGGCAGTGGAAATTTTATTGGAAGATAGTATGGTATACTGGGTAGAGAGTTGCCATTAGAGTCAGAGAAGAAAAGACATGAGGAGACAAGCATTTATTAAGCACCTTCTCTGTGTTAAATACTTTGCACATATTGTCTAATTTGATCCTTAAAACAGTCTTGGAGAGTGTGTTCTGGAGAAAGTGAGGAAATTGAGACAGAGGCTAAATGTCTTGCTCAGGTTTTGACCAGTAAATATCTGAGGCTGGATTTGAACTCAGAAAGTCTTAGTTCCAGAGAATTTAGTGAGCTGAAGGTCATCTTTGAGGGAAGTACTCAGCCAAGATTGGTCAACACCCTCGTATCCCTGCTAGCTAGCCCTATCACCACTTCCCACATCCTCTATAAAAACCCATCCTCTGGTGATAACTCTATCCACAGCATCCTTATGGTACTTTTGTGGCCAGTTCCCATCAACTGTTGGGTGCAAGATGGTCCTGGGGAAGAGCCCTCAGCCTTCCAGGGCATTGCTGTCCGCCAGTCAGTGCTGGAGGGAGTACTCACATGTGTTTGGAGAGCATGTCAGTGTATTAATGAAATGCATGAAGCAAAAAAGTTCATCCATATAAATGGGTCATTTAAATAATGAGAGAGGAGGAAGGCTGTGGTTTGGTGTCAGTACTGATTAATTAGGACATAAAAATAAATAACCATCCTCAAGTTGGCTCTAGCTTCCTCCAAAACTGACTCAATTACTGGGCAATGGAGTTAATGCAGCTGACAATGTAATTACAGGTTTGTTAACTCAACACTCATAAGGAATGCTTTTGTTCCTTTTGGAGTTTAATTAGAGAGATAGCCTGTGGAGGCTGATTTTTCTCATCCTCACTTTGAGGATTTACACATACGGGTTATAGATTTAGAGCTCTAGGGGACCCTAAAGGTCATCTAGTCCAACCCTCTCTCTCTTTTTATAGAGGAGGAAGTCACTTAGCCTGTGTGGATCTCATAGATCTACATCTGAAAAGGAATTTAGAGGTCATCCAGTCCAATCTCCTCTTTTTACAGATGAGGAAACTGAGGCTCTGAGAGTTCAAGTGATTCATCTGTTAAATGGGGGGGGAGGGATCAGACTCGGTGACCTCCAATTTCCTTCAAATTATAGTTCTATGATTCTGTGGTCTATTCCAATCCTAAATCAATTAACTAACAACACAGTAACATTCTTTGTTATTTAGTCATGTTTGATTCTTCATGACCCTATTCTGGGTGTTCTTGGCAAAGATAACGGAGTGGTTTGCCATTCCCTTCTCTGGCTTATTTGACAGATGAGGAAACTGAGGCAAACAGGATTAAGTGCTTTGCTCAGGGTCACATACTCGATAAATGTCTGAGGCTGGATTTGAACTATGAACTATGCCTAACTCTAGATCTGGCACTCTATCTAATGAATCGCCCAGCTGCCCACCTCTAATGCTTTATCTTCTTTTAAAAAGAATTCAGTGGCAAAATTTTATCTTGTAAGTTTGCTCATCCATATTCTTGTACCAGATTAGACATTTGTATGCTACACGCACTTGCACACACACACACACACACACACACACACACACACACACATATCAAGTTGTTGCTCAGAGTTGTTAAGTCATTCAGAGTTGTTTGTCCTTACATTTTTTAGCTACTTTATGAATTGTTTTTCTGGAACTGCTCAAATCATTTTTCATCAGTTCACTCAAGTCTTCCTAAGTTTCTCTGAAATCATCTCCTTCATCATTTCTTACTACACAATGGGCCCCTCGTCAATTTTCAGTTTTTTGTCACCACAAAAGAGTATAAATATAAGCATATACATATATCCATGTGTATGGGTATGTCTAACTATCTATTATCTCTTAAGTTTTTACCTTTGCTGAGGCAGAGAACTACAACAGAATTTTCCCTTAATTCTCCATTGATCATTTACATTTTCTTTTTAGGGACACATTAATTTTTTGCTATGTACCTGCTGTGAATGTTGGGGTGGGATGGAGAAATCTGTGGAGTTTCTAAGGTTGCTCTATTCATTCTAAGGAAAATTTTATAAAAGTTGGTAAGGACCTATTCTTCCCATTCAACCAGTTCTTGAAGGGTGTTGATAAGCTGGAGAGTGACCAGCTGGTAAAAGGCTTAAGTTTATGACATCTGAGGAGTGGGTGATGGAACTGGGGATGTTTAGCCTACAGAAGAATAAGCTTAAGAGTCACCCGATAGTGGGCTCCAAATATTTGAAGGTTTGTCACCTTAAAAAGGGATTAGATGTGCTCTGTTTGGCCCCAGAGGGCAGAACTAGGAAACTGGAGAGAGGCAGATGGGGGGTTCAAAGTAAGGAAATTCCTGACAATTAGAGTAATTCAAAAGTGTAATGAGTTGTCTCAGGAAGTAGAGGGTTTAACCTTGAGCTTGGATGCTTAAATGTGGGTTAGATGATCACTTGCTGGATATGGGGCTAAAGGGATTCTTTTTCGGGTATGGTTGGATGAGAAAGCAACTCTGATATTCTGTGATTGCCCATCCCTCAGGAAGTGAAACATGTAGTGATGATTCCTCCAGTTTTATGGAATCTGTTTTTTTGGTTGCATTTTTGAACCAAGATGGACCAAGACCCTTAGAATTTGGTGGTGGCATCTCTTTGGGAGCCTTGGGAAATGTGGAATCTAAGAAACTGTAAGCCTCATTTGCAGTCTGGAGGTTATAAGTAATGTCTTCCTGTAATAACTGAAAAATTTGTGTGGGGTCATTAGAGGGGACACTAGCCCTACATTGGTGGTAGAATTCTTCAAAGAATTAATTCTGTTAAGGTAGAAACAATCATAGTCAACAGGCTTTTATTAAGTTCCTACTGTGTGCTAAACTCTGACCATCCAAAGGAAAAGCCAAAGCAGTCCCTGCCCTGCAGAAGTTTAGACTCCAACCATACTGGACATCTTCCAAGAAAGACTGGCACATCACATGTAGGGCATGTAGTTGAAGAGGAAAATCTCTTTGGAGATTGTGATGCCAAAAATGGAGAGTGAGCTGGATTTGGCAGCAGGGGAACTGGCTTCAGACCTGGTTCTGCCACTTACCACTTATATGACCTTGGGCAAGTCATTACCCTTTCGATTCTCACATTTTTTGGTCTCAGGACCCCTTTACACTCTTACAAATGATGGAAGGCCCTCTCCTCCCAAGAATTTTTGTTAATATAGGCTATATCTATGGATATTTACCATATTAGAAATTAAAACATCTTAGAGTTATTGTGAAAATTATTTTAACCTTAAAGTCACCCTGAAATGATTTCAGGGACACACAGGGATCCCCAGAATACATCTGGAGAACTGTTGCCTTCACTGTAAAGGTAGTGTCACCTACTGAAGTTCCTTCTAGTTCTGGGATCCTTTGATGTTTGATGACTAAGTTAAATTATGATGAAAGTGGCAAAGAGGCTTTAGGGAGCCAGTATGGTGCAGTGAAAGAGTATTTGCTTCAGGAAGCAGATAACCTGGGTTCAAATCCTACTTCTAATCAATTCACCTTTTGGATCCTCCTTTTCCTTAGTTGTCAAATGAGGTTCTTGAACTGGATGACCTCTAGGTGTATATGGCCAGCTTGAGCACTTATGATCCTATGAATTTTAGTTTATGAATATGAAAAAAACTCAGCAATTATATCTATCCAACAGTGAAATAAGGCAGCTAAGTGGCATAGTGGGCTTGGAATCAGCAACATCTGAGTTCAAATTTGACTAGCTGTGTGACCCTGGGCAAGTCATTTAGCCTTGTTTGTCTCAGTTTCCTCATCTGTCAGATGAACTGGATAAGTAAATGACAAACCACTCCACCATCTTTGCCAAGAGAGCCCCAAATGGGGCCATGAAGAGCCAAACTCGCCTGAAATGACTAAACAACAACAATGAAATAGGCTGCGTCAGGATTTCGTGGGTTTAAATTTATCCTATCCGTGCTGAATGACCGCTTGATGGACATGTTGTAAAGGGAATTCTTTACAATAGTCGAGGACTGGATTTGCAGGGTTAGCCCAGATGTCCTCTGAAGTTCTGTCCAACTCTGAAATCCTATAATTCTGTGACAGTCGGTGTCACTTTTATAAACACGCTCCCTTTGCCAGTAGAGAACTCCTCTAATTAAATTATGAAATGATCACATAAATAAAACTGCGAGTGAGTATGTGTGAACAAATTGCTTTTTTATGAATACAGTAACCTTCAATCTCTCGAGAACTCTTCTCCACCCTTCTGTCTCATTGATTTCATTAAGCATTGCTTCAATTTACTCTGCATGTTAATTCACTGGATTTTTAGTCAATGTGAACCAACAAGTTTTCCCCGACCGCCGCTTCCCTCCCCCAGCATCTCCCTCCCTCTGCACAAAAATGTGGTGGAAAGCTTTAACTTTCTATTATTTCACAATGCTTTATTTGTATATTCCAAGTCCTAGGTTGTGCAAGCCAGCTCTCTTATTGTCTAAACAGTGAATAGTTCTAGTGTCTCTCTGCTTTATGTCACAGCTGAGGTAAGGAGGGAGGTATGGGGCTCCCATGAATAAGTGCATTTATCTGGCTTATAAACCTGCATACGCCGTGGAATAATGAGCAGATGTTAACAATTATTCTTGGTGTCCTGGATATTGGGTGAAACTTTTTATCAAACATATGGGTGGTTTATTGATTCAGTCCCACATTGCCCTCTGGGTACCAACATGGGGGTGCCATTGGGGGTCCAACGTGGGCAGAATAATGCCAATTAAAGCTTTTCCTTTCAGACAGCAGGACTCAGATTAAGGATACCCTCTGAGTGATGCATGTGTCCAATAAGCTGGCGGCATAGCAGGCTAGACAGAAATCCATCTCGTTCCTTCACGGTGGACTTTCCCCAGAACATGCCTTTTACCCTACGTCTAGGTCTACTGGGTTCTCATGAAATAGCATCTTGGGAAACTGGTACATACAAAGCAAAACCTGAATCCATTCCTCAACACTCTCAGTTAGCCCAGAAGGCGACGGACTATGAACCACCCATTTTTGCTCTTCAAAATAATGGACAAAACACACTCCTATTTCACTGGGAGTTATGATCTATTTTTTCTTTCTTTTTTTTAGTGTTAAGTCATTTATGTTGTATGATATAGAAAGTCACTTTGAATTCAAATCTAGAATAAGGCCATCCATCATGTTAACAATTTAATTACCTGAGTATATATTTTTCAGCAAAAAAACCCCATTATTTGTTGTATATCTTATTACCGATTCATTGCCTCAGGACAGCGGTGGCTGTCAATGGGGCAGACCTTGTGGTTAGAAATACCGCGATGCGGAGTAGATAAGCCACATAGCCTTGTGCCTTCACTGGAGACCAGCCTCCTTCGCCCGTGTGTTTGCTCCAGGCCTTACCTGTTAGATTCCTGTAATCTTTGTTGCAACAGTGAAATGGTGACTTGTAAACGCAGTGAAGCGTATCGGGGATATTGAAAGGGTCGAGTGAAGTAGAAATGTGATATTTTCTATCTTCTGCGGACCCAGGAAATAGGACTCCCGCCGTGGAGTTGGGATTTGGCATCCGCCATCTCTTGGAGCACAAGAGAAGTTGTGAGATTTATTGTTGAGTGCTTATGGAAGACGCAAAGTAAACAAAGCGGGAGGCCGATCGGATTGTCCAACCATCTGGTTTCCCAGTGATGGAAGGATTAAGGAATAATTTCAGCATTGAGGAACCTGGCAGATTAGAAAGGGGGAGGGCGAGGGGCAGAACAGCAGCCTCATCATGGCTTTGCCATTAAAACTCAATACCCATCAGTGCAGCAGGAATCAGGCTCATCTTGTGGATGATTTAAAAAAAAAAAAAAAAGGACTGGAGGTCTTTAAGGCTGGTGTGGACATTTGCAGCTATACAGAGCTTAGATAGTGATAAAGTAATCAAATCTGATTTTTTGTTTTTTTGAGAAATGGGGTGTAAACTGATCACAGGCGAGATTTACAAAGGAGTCCTGCTTTGGTGGGAGGAATTGTGTAACCAGGCGGGTATCTGTTCAGATTTGGCGCTCTCCTTTGCAGTAAGCATGCGAGCATTGTCAGAGGCAATAAGAAAACAAATACCAGCTTAAAAACAGTCCCAGGGTTCATTGTTGACTATTTCCTGGCAGGATGATATGAAGGGAGAAGAAGATATCCATATCCTTAGGAAGCCTATGGAATGAGGAAGAGTTTCTCTTTGCCTCGTAGATGTGGCCCAAGCTAGAATAAAACAGAAGACACTGTTGGACTGAGAGTGCTTTGTACAAATTTCAAGGGGATGTTCTCTGGTAGAAAAATCCAGGACTCTGAGTATAGACTAGGAAGTCATCTCTCCATCCATGGATCCCTCTCTCCCTTGCTCCCTCCCTCCTTCCTTCCTTCCCTCCCTCCTTCCTTCCTTCCATCCATCCATCCATCCATCCATCCATCCATCCATCCATCCGTCCATCCATCCATCTATCCATTTGTTTGTTCAGGGAGCATTTAAGTGCTTACTATATGCCGTTGTCCTAGGTACTGGGGAAAGGAAGACAAATTCCAAATCTTCCCTGCTCTCAGAAACTTGTATTTTCTTGGGTGGGAAACAACACACACACAGATAAGTAAATACAAAATATGTTTTAATTGATAACAGCTTATATTTACATATATATAAAACATATAAATATATATGTATACAAACATATATGCACTTTAACACCAGCAACATTACGCACATAATTTATTCAATCCACATAATACAAATACTGTGAGGTAGATGTTGATTATCCTGATTTAACAGATGAGGAAACTGAGGCTGAGAAGTCACTTAGAGTCACAGAACTAATAAGTGCCTAAGGCAGGCTTTGAACTAAAGTCTTTTTGGCTCCAATACCAACACTCTATCCATCTATTTCTATTGAGGGGAGGGCATCAGGAGAAACTTTATGTAGATGTTGACCCTCAAGATAAGCCTTGATGAGAGTTGGGGATTCTATCAGGTCTTGATGAGAAGGGATTATGTTCCCTATAGGGACAGCTTAGGCAAAGACATGATGATGGTAGATGGAATATCATGTTTTGACCCTTCTGGATACATAGTTCAAAGACCCCAGGTTTATTCAGTCTACTGTCTATAGGTCACTGGCAACTACTTAGTAAGGCACATTTTTTTTCAAGGTGGTATTCTATTGGAGAATGGTGTCATTTTTGCTAATGGTGGCAGGGAGAGGTTAGTATTTTCCCAGCTCTTATCTATCCTTTGATAACTTAACAAAGATATCCAGAGCTTTTGAAGGGAATGTATGTTGTCCTAAAGGGAAATGAATAAACAATAGAAGGACCCTTTCCCCAGAGGACTGCCAAGGCTATAAAATTCCCCAAAATATATTTGCTACAGAATTTGGTTGGAAATAGCTGACCCAGAAGAATTTGGTTGACTGTCATTGAGAGCATCCTGATTCTGAGGCTAGGAGAGGACATGCTACTGATCATACTCCATTAAGAAATTACAATGTACTGTGTTCTCTTGGCCCCTGAGAAAACTCTTGGCCCGGCTTATTAGAAAATTAGAGCTAATTGCCAAGATAGTGTTAGGATGGGGCTAAGATTTGGCAGCTTCTTCAGAGAGAGATCGACCTCAGGAGGAAGGAGAGTGCATTTTACCTTAACTCATCAGAATATCTTAAGGCATTGTCTGACTTGTTTTGGGAGATCCTTTCCTCCCCATCTTCCACCCCTGCCAAGCCCATTCTGCCTTTCCCCAATAAAATGGAGCATTAAATAAGCAAGAAATCAAATATACATATCTTAATATGTTTGTGTTTTCCCATGACTCATTCAAAGACCATTAATTATGTGGGTGCTTATCAGTCCTGTAATATATAGTAACTTAAAGATTACAAAGCACTCTTAGAAACATGACTTCCTGGGAACCTCTTAGCATCCTTTCCCTCTGAGCTAGGCATTACTGGTTTTCTCTTCCCTGATTTATGGATGAGGGAACTGAGGGTCAGAGAACTTCTGCTTGATATCACAGCGACATGAGGGAAGTCCACCTTCTATCTAAAGAATCCCTTTTTGATGACTTATTGGTCCTCAGAGTTCCTTGGTAGATAGCAACAAGAAGAAGAAGAAACAATGGGGACTGGCGAGCCCCAAATCCTCATTTCAGGAGGTTTAGCCTATATACCTTATACCTCTGTTTTGAGAGGGAACATTGCCTGTCAAGGAGCAACATTCTGGCTAGCATGTGTAGCTCAGGGGAGGGACCTTAAGGCTATCTCAATTAACTAGTAACCTCAGCCTTGAGCAAGCCATCACCTTCAAGTCCTATCTGTAAAAGACAAGGGTTAGACTAGACCAGGAGTGTCAAACTCAAATAGAAATACTGCATATGGACTTAAAAAACCACAAATCAACATTATCTACATTATGTTATATTTTTGTTAAACATTTTTTAGATCTGAGTTTTCTTATCTAAAAGGAAGATGGATGAATTTTGCATTCATATTCCCCAACTCTAACCCTAAATCCATGATCCTAAATTTGTTGAAATGAAATGGTAGCTTGGCAAAGTGGATAGAGGGTCAGCCTTGGAGTCAGAAAGGGTTGGGTTTTGCCTCTGATGCAAAATGGTTGTGTGTCCTTAGGTAAGTCATTAACTTCTCTATGACTCAAGCAACTCTCTAAGACTGTAAGTTGCACTATTATTTGTTGCCTTGCATACATGGACAAAGTTTCTGTAATAGGTCCGTAGGCTGATGAAAGTACTAGTGAAATTTCAAAGTTCCTGCCTGCCCTCTAAACATAAAGCACATAAACATGTATGTAAATATACACATTACACACATGTAATATGTATTTAGAGAATCTTATATGTGCACATGCACATGTGTATATATTATATGTATATAAAGTGTGTGAATACAATGTTAAGATAAGATGTACACATAGAGAGGTGTAGACACATATTTGTAAATATGTTCATATATATGTATGCATGTGCATAAGGTATTTGTTCATATATGCTCAGTCCTAATAGATAAATGCTTTAATAGAATGTAAGCTCCCTGAGGACAGGGGCTGTTTAATTTTGTCTTTGTATCCCCATTGGTGATCACAGTGCCTGTAGCTTAGTAGGCACTTACTAAATCCTTATTGAATTGAAATGAAAATTTACATTAAATTGAAATTTTAAAAGCTTTAAACTAATGTGCAGTGGACAGAGTGCTATGTATAGAGTTAGGATGATTTGAGTTCAAATTTGGCCTTGGATACTTACTAACTGTGTAACACTGAGCAACTCACTTAACTTCTGTCTGTCTCAGTTTCTTCATCTGTAAAATGAAGATAAGAATAGCACTTACTTCCCATATTTGTTGTGAGAACAAGATGAGATAAATTGTTAGAGAGTACTTTGCAAACATTAAGAGTTATATAAATACTAGCCATTATTTTTGTTTTAAGAGACATCAAAGAGAGGTATATATTTAGATACACACTGCAATAGACCTGCGATCTGATCAATGCAGACATTCTATGACTTGCTTTAGATTTGTAATCAGTCAACAAATAATAACAAAATGCTTACTTTGTGCTTGGTAATGGGCTCCATTCAAAGAATAATCAGGGACACTAATCAGGTAGTTGCCTTAATCCTTCACTTTAATGCCTCCAAGAATGGAGTGGGATTTCAAATCCAGACCAGTTCCTTTTGTAAGTTCTAAGCCAAATACTCTCCAGAATACACACAGAACCATCAAGAGTTGGGTATCACTCATGCCAAAGACAGCTTGATACCTGATGGTTGAGAGAAGAGACCCACTTTAGTACCAAGCAGTTCACTTTCATGTTTGAAGCTGAGAATTGTATTTTATGCCAAAAAGAAAAGATAAAAGGTTATGTTCTGTTTCATATAAAAAATGATAAATTTAAGGATAGAATCAAGGTTAAAACAAAAACAAAAAACCCAACTCCAAATCAAACAAAAATCAACCCAAACCCAATCTCATTGAAGAGGATTTACATTGCCCAGGAATTTATCACCTAGTGGTCTATGCTCTCCTAGTTCCAGCTGGTCCAATTATTTCCTTTCATGAGCATCCAAAAAGAGTCTCGAAGCTTCCCAGAGCTTGTCTTCTGTTGGAGTAACCTTCAGGAATGGACTGGTAGAAAATCACAGTCTCTGAAGGACAGGTGATCCAAAGCACAAAGGAGAGACTCGTAATGCCATCATGTTGGCTGTAGCCCATCTACTTATGGTTATTTTCATGTATTTATACATGTAGGAAGTGACTTAAAAAGAACTCCCCTAAGAGAAATATGGTCAGGAAAGGAGAGCAACTGGTGGTGCCTGGGAGTTATGATAGGGATGGCTAAAGGAAGGCCTCCTGCACTCTGAGGAAGGTCATTTTAGAAAGATTTAGGAGATGACATGCACAAAAATTACATAGGATGGGAAAACATGGTAGGTGACAATCCATAATTTGGGTAGATAGCCTATCGGTGAGAGCCAAGATCTATCCAAATAGAGATAAAAAGATATTTGTATATAAATATGGTATTAGGCAGGGCACCCTTCACCTGAACACAATACTCCTTGTTGTTCCCAAGTTGAGCCTGAATGTCAGATATTCTGGAATCTGGACTGGAAGGAATTTGGAGAAGGTCATCTAGTCCATCTCATTTCCTCTCTAAGCATGACTATTCAGACAAATGAGCTTAGAGTCTATTTAAAGATTTCTCTGGGGACAGCAGCATCACATCCTCCTTCAGAAACCTATTTTGGTGCTGGAACTTGGGTGTACTTTTTGAGGATAATGGGTGTTTTACTGGAAACCCACACACATACACACACATACAACAACATGGTACTGATAAGTTCTTATTCTTGTTGAATTGGAAACACTTAATGTGGTCATTCTTTATTTTCATTTCGGGCTAGTTGGATCAGGGAATGGGGAAGATCTGTAATGTGGATTGATGGAAGAGCTTTCAAAAAATAAATAAATCATTAAGAGGTAATTTGCATAACAAAATCCTGGTGATTTACATTTATGTTTTCCTTGAAAATTCCATGCTTCTAAAGGGAACATAGTATGGGTGAGAGAGCACTACCTCTTGGATCAAGTTGATCTGGGTTCAAATCTTGCCTCTGATGATTACTCTTTGTGGTCTTAGACAAATCACAACCCCTGTGGGCCTGAATTTTCTCAGCTGTAAGAGGAAGGGGTTGGACTAGATGATGACAGAGGTCCTTTTCTATGACCTTTGAGTTCTTGTTCAAATAAATACCTCTGCTAGGTTTTTTGTTTGTTGGATTTTGTGGATGACTTGTTCAGAAAGTCACTTGCATTTTATTTGAAGGACAATTGCAAGCCTTCTTTTCACTCACTCACAAATCCATTATTTGACTCATCCATTTCTCTTCTCTCTGGCTGCCTTGCTTTTCCCTCTTTCTTTAAGAAGCATTGCTCTTTTGTAAGGATTCCATGGCAGCACTTTATGTACAGGTATTAAATGCAGCAACTATTTTTAAAGACCCTTCTGTGCATAGAGCTTCTGTGATTTTGAGATTCCTTTAGCTCCCTTCAAAGCCCAGTTCATGTACCAAATCCTATACCAGGCAATTCTCAATTCCCCCAGTTGTTGATGTCCTCTTCCTCTATTTAAAAAAAAGTACTTTGTATATTTTAAATATTTACTTATTTTTGCACATGTTGTGCAAGAATGTAAGCTCTTGTACTCCTTGTGCTGCTTTGTATAAACAACTCTAGCTCCCTGTGCCTCAGTTTCTATACTGCTAAAATTGGAAAAGTTCTCTAAAATGATTTCTAAGGTCTCTGCTCCCTTTTAGTCTCTCAAATGAAAGAACAGCTCTCAGATTTGCAGCCCATTCCCAGTAGCATCTTTAGAGAAGAGAAGGGGAGGAAGATGGATATAGCTTTAGGCTATACCTCATTTCACTACATATCCCAGACTTTTCTCTTCTCTTAACTTTATTTCCTTCTGAAGAGTTATGGTTTGGGTGACTTATGACTGATAAAGATGTCTTGCCCATTTGTCTTCCTCTCTGTGCCTCTGTTTAATAACTCCCACACGTGGGGATCTCAGTGGAAAGAAATTTTGAAGGGAATGGCATTTTAAAACCTTCAGTTCTTTATGAAAGTAATACAGCCCTCTTCTTAGAAACTACCACTGTAGTGGCTCAACCTTTGCCTCCTTGGAAGCAAGAACACGTCTAAAACACCAGCCGAGTTGGGACTATGAACAGAGAGGGGCTGATATGCTTAGGAAGAAGTACAAAAGAAATGGCAACAGGTTGACTGAGAATAATTGCTAACTAGAAAGTAGATTCTAGAAGTCACCAATGAGGCATTCATTTTAAATGAGTATATACTAAGTCTACAGGAGTCAAGAGAAATGGACTACATGCCTATATGTGTTTGTGCATGTGTATATTTGAATGTGTGTGTGCATGTGTGTGAGCATGAGCAAATGGCTTAATCATTCAATGTCTCCAGAAAAATGGGTAGATGAGAAACCATTCTAGCGTCTTTACTTAGAAAAACTCCTGGTCAAAAGTCCATGGGCTCATGTAGAATCAAGCCTCAGAGTTTAAGTCAATCATTAAGCATTTATCAGTGCTGTAGACACTGGAGATGCAAAGAAAAAAGTGATATGGTCCTTACCTTCAGGGAACGTATGTTAAAATGAGGGAGTAGAAGAAAGAGGCATGTGTGCTTATTGACATATAGAAAATCAATATATTTGTGGCGAGAGCATCAGGAAAGACTTCACATAATAGGTAATACTTGAATTGACCACTGAAGGAGATTAGGAATCCCAAAAGGCAGACATGGGGCTTGAGGGCATCTGTGGTGCAGAGGCAGTGAGTGTAAGGGCCAGGGGGAGAAGATGGAGCACCTTGGATGGGGCCAATGAATGCCTTGGATATATTTGTATGAGAGATGTTCTAGGTAGGACCAGCTTTAGAAATGGAAAGACTTGGCTTCAGGATCTGGATCTGATACATATCAGGTGTGTATGTTTATGTACATTTACATATGTGTTTATGTATGTGTGTATATGTGTGAACATGTATATGTTTGTGTATGTGTATATATGTCAGCATGAGCAAATGATTTAACCATTCAGTGTCTGGAGGGAGAAAGCCCTCTTGGGAATTCAAGTTTCAGAGAAATGTAGGTTCTAGCAGAAGATATTTTCATACCAGAAGCTCTCCCCCACTTGGATGAAATGATTGGCCCAGATCAGAAATAATAAAAAATGTTTCTGTGTATGTGTGTGAGAGAGCAAGACACACAGACACAAACACAAATATATGCTTGGCAATGGAATTTATAGAGGAAGTGAAAGGGGAGGAGAAGTGGAGTGATAACATTGAGCATTGAGATACAGGTGGAAAGAACCCTAGACTTGGAATGAGGAAAATAAGTTCAGACTCTGTTGCTGATATATGCTTCTTCTTGATTTTCTAGTGGGGGGAGTAAGCGGGG
>NC_058132.1:668814798-668832559 GCF_016433145.1 Gracilinanus agilis | reverse complement strand
AAGAGGGAAGAAAGGGGGAAGGAAGGAAGGAGGGAAGCAAAGGGGAAAGAAAGGAGGGAAGGAAGGAAGGAAAGAAGGAGGGAAGCAAAGGGGAAAGAAAGGGAGGAAGGAGGGAGGGAAGGAATGAGGGAAGGAAAGAAAGAAGGAAGGAAAGAAGGAGGGAAAGAAGAACATTTTTAAAGCACTTGCTATATGCCAGGGATTTTATCAACTTTTGTGGATACAAATGCAAGCAAGTAAGACACATGTTGCCCTGAAGGGGCTCACAGTCTAATAAAGGAGGGAGGAGACCGTCTATTCAAGGATGTTGGAAAGAGAGTAGAGAGTCCCTTCAAGGGAGGGTGGCTTAAAGACTACAGGAAATGTTATGGAGGTTGGTCAGTGGAACAATAAGATAAAAAGCTTATCTTTCAGAGCCAAGGGGGCCAGGAGTAGAAATTAAATTTTGACTGGGGAATCTAAGTTTCATTTTAACCTCTTTGAATCTTAATTTTTCAGTTTTCTCACCTGTAAAATGGGATCAAATGTATTCACATTGCCAAGCTCACAATGGTGTTGTGATCAAAGTTCTTTGTAAATTTAAAATTCTATGGAAATCTGAGCTATGATAATGATGTTATAGAAAAACGGAATGTAACAGACATTGCCGAGTTGAAGGAAGCTTTCTTGTTGGGCATATTGGGGTGCCTACAGCGACTGTGGTGGGCCTTAGTTTTTGTGTGGGGAACATCTGTAATCTTTTACACTTAGAAGTGAATGGTCAGGTCCTAGGAGGTGCTCTAGTCTGTCCACTTCAGTCATACTTTGAATGTGAAGGATAATTAAGCCATTCTTTAGTGTTAGGAAAAGGAAACAGCGACTCTCACATGATTAATGGAATGGGTCTGAGCTCTGTGAGAGCAGATGCTATGGGGACATCTCTTTAGGAGAAACTTCATTTCAGGTCATGATGAATGCTTTGACATGACAATTTCCCTTGCTGTGAACTTATACAAAGATTGGAGTGGAGGTCAGGGTGTGGACTTGTTTGTTCATTGGTGGGATGGGCTTTGGAAGCTTAAAGTACTATATAAATAAATGCCAGTTAATTGGTGTGTCTTGAGAACAGTGAACAGGGAGGAAGCCAGCAGGCAATATCTACTGGAAGCTTTAAATATCTCCTCCTTCATGTCTTCAAAAGGACCTTCATTTGCAGGAAGCATATATGGTTAAGAAGAAGGCATCCCAATCACTGTTTGAGGGAATAATAGTAGGATTCTTGCTTTTAAAAAGTCAGAGAGGTTAAACAGTTTGCTCTGGGTCACCCTAGAAGGCACGAACGGACTTAGACTAAAATTCCATTCTCGAGTTCCCCTTTTGTTCAGAGCCCTCAGTTCATTAGACCATGTTTCCTTTCTTTGGTCATAAATTAAGCTTTGTCTGGCAGGGAGTGGTCCTAGACAAATGGGAGAAAAGAGGTGGTGAGAAGAGATATACCTCTTTCATCTGGTTTCCTATTCGTTTCTTCTCTTTCTTCCTCAGACCCATTTCCTGGGATATTGCATATCTGATCCATATTTTCCTGGGGCTTATGTACAAAATGTGGAACCCAGTAAAGATGAGGGCTGGAGAAATACTCCCTTGAAGGTATTGTTCCTGTATTCCCTAGCTCTGCTACAGTAGGGAAGAGAGCACTGGGTTTGAGGTCCAGAGCCTGGTTCTGAATCCTAACACTGCCTCCTGATACCTTAGCCACCCGGAGATAGCCATTTTCAATTTTCTTGTTCTCCATCTTTTCTTATGTAAATGAGATGGCTGTGTTTTGATGTTCTCTAAGGTCTCTTTCAGCTCTCAATCTACGATCTTAAGTAATTTTAGCTCCATGGACCTCAGTTTCCTTTTCTGAAAAATGAAATGATTAGGCTAAGTGACCACTAGGGTTTCCTCCAGCTCAGGATATGAGATCTTATGATGAGTGCCAAGGCATAGAGAGGTTATGATCAATCAATCAACCCATCAAACAAGTGTTTTAAAAAATGCTGCCTATGTGTTAGGTACAATGCTAATCACTAAGGAAATGAAGACCAAAATTATACAGCCCCTGCCTCAAAGGAGCTTAAGTTCTCCTGGAGAAGACAGTAGGAACATGGAATAAGATGGGTCATTAAATATGAGATAACTACAGAGTGCTATGAATACACATCAGAAAGCAAAGATGATCCTTGCTCTCAGAGAGCTCATACTCTAATTAGGGGAGAGAACTCTAAAGGTGGGTTCAGTTTCATGGCAGATGGAAAGGTCAAGCATCATTCTGGAAGGCCAGGTACATCAGTTAGATGGAGGGACCCCAAGTGTGTTGGGGAGCAATGGTAGGGCAGATCATTTCTAGTCTCCGCTTTTTATTTCAGGAAAGCCATGTTTCACTTCATCCTTTCTGTAGCTACCACCACCCTCATAGTCTCCTCTTTGAGGTACCCAAATAAAAGACCATTCCCTAGAAGAACTTCTAACCTCCTGATTGGTGATTGTTTCTACTGCTTCTCTAGCTTCAACCATGTTTCATTTCCTGTCTTCCATGTCCTCTCCAGACCTTACCACAACCTCCTTGTCAACTACCTTGTTGCCACTTACAGACTATTTCTTACCCCCTCTCTCTCTCCAATCTCAATTTCTGGAGCCATGGACTGTGATCAGATCACAGGTGCTATTATTCCTTGAGGGAATGTTTCAATCTACCTCCCTATGACTTTCTGGACCAAAGTATTCCCCTTTGCCCACCACTGCACTCTGTGTGCTTCCCACCCTTCTGCTCCCCAGACTGTAAACTCTTTGAGGGCAGGAATCATCATGACCTTTATATTTCGATCTTCAGGTCTTTATGGTACTTGGCACAATAAATTCTGAATATTTTTTCATTTATTCATTCTAAAGTGCTATATAAATAACAGTCAACAATGACTTGGGGAGAAGGTAGTATGTTAAAGGTTCAAATATTACCACCAATAGAGATGGAGAAGTGGGGAAGGGAAGATAAGAAATCTGATTGAAACCAGATAATAGGGATTGGATTGGGGAAGGAGAAGTTTCCTGGTTTCTCTACACTTTCACACTTACAAGCATGCACACACATACTCATATTCACACAAACCCAAGACAATGTATTTTTAAGCTTTAAATCTTAAAAGTCTTAGTTCCGAGATTTAAGATATGAAAGTTCAACACTGCACCAAGACTTTTAGGATGCCCTGCATAAATATCCCACTCCCCATAGACACATATATATGAATACATAAAATAAATACAAAGTGGTGGAGGGGGGTGAGGGTGAGGGAATATACTGGCAGCTGAGAGGATTTAGAAAAGACTCATGTTGACAAAAACCCAGGAGAAGAAGTCAAAGGATTCTGATCATCATCAATGGAGGGAATGATGCATGGAGTCATGATCCATCTAATTACTAGGAACCTATCCAAGCCTAGAAAACTTTCCAAAAGACATGTAAAACCACCTCCAGATTGCCTAGGGAGTTTGGGGTATATGAGGCATGCCTTTATCATATTACTCACAGACACAGGTAGGGTTACCTGGATTTAAGCAAATGCTAATCATTTGGGGAATTATGTGACTTCTCCCATTTTGGAAAATTGGCAGATTTTCTTAATGAGGAGTAATTCTTATTCATCCTTAATGAGTCCTAAGAATGGCATCCCCATTCCTAACTGGGGAGCATTAGGCACAAACTAACATAGGGTACTCGATGCCACTCACCAGTAGCTTAACTTAATATAATTGTCTTGAGTAGACTTCCAAGATCCGACTGGCAAGGGGTTAGGGTTGAGCTGGGGGAGTGGGAGGAAAGACACTTCCTCCGCACGGTTATGAAGCAGAGCAGATGTGATTAGGACACAAAAGGATTCTCAAGGAGTGGTGTAAAATGTTGGAGCAATAAATAGGCAGATTATACGGCTATATACCCATCATCCTTCACGCACACCGTGAAAAGTAATCCCCCAGCTCCAGGTGACCCACAGGATTTGCATGGTGCTTCTCGCAAGTTCCTTTCTCTTTCCTTAGAAGTCTACCAGGATGCAAAGAAAACATAATTGATACCTCTTGGATAATTATTTACTAGTTTTAGTATTAATGGGGGTGGTTGTATTCATTTTACCTTCCTGGTTATTCTATCCTGATGTATTACCCTTATCTCTATGGGGAAACACGATGATTTTCCATTCTCTATGATGAGTACTCCAGAGATCGGAACAAAGGTAATTTGTTTAAACTCTCCCATAAGAGGGATGGTTTTATAACCTCTTTTATTTTATTTCTTTCTGTATATATCTGTATGATATTGTTTTAGGTGTGTGTATGTTGTGGGAGAGGCAGAACTATAACTGATTTTTCATAGCTTTGCCCCTGGATTGAGGTTCTGAATTGGAGAAATGTATTACATTGTATTAGAAATAATATGGGAAAAATACATATGTATGTGTGTGTTTAAAACAAGAAACACACGTATACATACAGGCTCACGTTAAGTAGGTATTGGGCAAATGCTATATGAAGTATCCAACTTGTGTATTTTGAATGCTGAAAAAAAAGTGTTTCCTGGTTTCAAATGGATTAAATTGTTCCTCTTCTTCTTTTGATTGCCCCCTTAAATTTTTTTTCCCTGTATTTTGAGGACTGAAGAAGATTGATTCAGAAGTTGGATGTAATGGTGGGTTGGAGACTGTTTTCTAGCTATTCAGTTCTGCATCAGTATTTAAGGGGGAGATGGAGTTGACCTTGGGAACTGCTCTCTGTAGTTTATTGGGGCATTCTTGATATTATTTGGTCATAACTCTAATGGATCTGGGAAGACACTGAAGCTCTTTGCTTCTGATTTGATATTTAGGGGTAGTTTGTCTATGCTTATGCCTTACTTTCCCTTCTTCTCTCAAAGCAAAGATTTGGGAACGGTTGATACAAATTGTAGGGGCAGATTTAGTTTTGAGGTGGGGTGGGGGTAGAGGGTGGTGAAGAAATTTCCCAAAAGTCATAGCTACTATCTGTTTTTTTTTCCTGCTTAATCTCTTTTTTTTCCAATTGCATGTAGAAAAAATTTTTGATTATTGTTTTTTTGCCATTTATGATTCAGATTCTCTCCCTCACCCTGAGGCAGTAAATATTTGGATATAGGTCATACTTGTGCTTTCATGCAATTCAGAACTGCTGTTTGAAAGGGAGATAGGCTGTTGAGCCTCCCACTAGTACCTGTGAACTTCTACTTCCCCTCATAGCTTAAGAAACCCTGGGCTGGAGTCAGGAAATCTAGATGGTGGTCTGGCCAACATCTGCTCAAGAATGGTTTCATTTACTATATTTGGGCCCCAAGTGCCTAGCACAGTGCTTGACATGAAATAGACTCAATAAATGCTTGCTGACTAAGTGATTGATTATATTCTTAGGCAAGTGACTCTATGTCCTCCTCTGCTACTCCTCATCTGTAAAACCTAAACCTAGGACTTGATCTAGATCAGGAAGTTTTAATCTGGGTCCAAGGGGGTTGAGGAGATACTTTAGGGGGCTCCTGAATTTGTTTTTAATATTTTAATAACCATAGTTCAATATAATTGGTTTCCTTGGTAATCCTATGCATTGTTTTTTTAAAAACATCTAAAGATATGATACCGAGAAAGGATCCATTAATTGCCAATGGGTTCCATGTCACCAAAGAGATGAAGAATTTCCAGTTCTGGGTCTCTAGGTTCCCTTCCAGCTTCCAGAATGTGAACTTCAATTCCCAATCCCCTCAGTCCCACTTTGGTGACATAACTTTCCTCTCTTCCCCCTTCCAAAGTATCAGAACCCCTAGAAACCTTAGATCTTACTTTTGGAAATAATATTGCTCATGCAACCATTGAGCCCTAGTTTCTCTGGATGACTTCAGATCATCAAAGGGTTAACCTCGCAAAATGAAGTGCAGATTGGCTAAAATGAGAGATCAATGATTGCAACATGCCACGAGTAGAGTAGTCAATCATACTGTTTTTCTGCCAGATTTTAGAAATCTGCATCGCAGAAGTCACCTGGGCTTCTCACCCACAGGAGCTCTGGTTTAATGGGCAGCAACACACAGGAATAGCAAGTCTCTGCCTCTAGGGGAGCTTGCATTGGCCAGGGCTTAAGCCTCATAAGAAATAGCCTCAGTCCCTGTTAAGTTTTTTATGGGTAGTTTGATAAGAATGAGTTTTAGAATGCTGGCATCCATGTGGCAGAACTCAAGATGGATACGTTGGAAATGGCGGTAAAGCACGGACACTAATCATTCCAAATCTGGAATCTACAATGTTCAGGATTGTCACCATTTTTTCCCTTTCAGAAAATGATCCTTTTATTCCAAAATTCAGTGATGAGGTTGAGGCATTATTTTTTAATTTTTTTTAATTTTTCCATTTTTTATTTCCATTCTTCAAAGTGATTTTGACCCAATATGTCCCTCCTTTCAATAAGGTTCAGATTCATTCTGGAGAATCAAAGACAGACTCAGGGCTCAGGACTACACAGTCTTTGTCGGCACTGGGTCAGGCAAGGAATGGCCTTGGAACAGTGACAACTCTGTCTCTGAGCCTGAATTCCATGAGTTCAGTGCATGCCCGGGAAACCAAATAGAACCTGGGAGTGCTCGGAGATGACAGAAATAGCAGATTATCTCCCTTTGGAATAATTAGGTGGGCTGCTGCCTTCATGGGAGGGCTTGGGTTCAAAGAACATTTTGCCTTGGTTCTTCAATATGACTAAGGAGGAGGGACTCGCAATCCCACACTTTAAAGATTCTTACTAGTCCAGATTCTACTTTGAATTGGAAGGCTACCGAGAGGCAGTGTGGTATGGTGGATAGGGTAGTGACCTCGATTCAAAACCTGTCTCAGACTTCACATTGCCTGACACATAGCAGGCACCTGATAAATGCTTATTTACTAGTTTTATTAACCATGGAACCCTCTTCTAGACTCAGTTTTGCCATCTGTTTAATACAAAGCTTAAAATTCAATAGCAACTACAGACCATTCCAGGACTCACTTGACAATTCTATGTCTAGGATGTTGTGGCTTTCCTGACTAAAACTCTGAAAGTTCTTAGGCATGAGGTCTTTTCCAACCTGTGGCACTAACCCCAAGCAAATACAGTGTATATAGTCCTTTAAAAAATACAGAGGGTATAGCCCCTTGAAAAGTACCAAAAAGCCTAAACAAATTCAAGATTTCACCGGTGTAGTGAACTCTCAGGACGTTACTGCCTGGCAAAGCAAACTGGCACCCTTTCTATAATGCCTAGTCTTAGAAAGTTACTGGGGGATGAGGGAGAAGAAGTAGAGAGGTTACATGAATTGCCCAAGGAAATAGAGCAATTATATATCAGAGATGGGACTTGAACTTCATTTCCTCTGAAGAGTGAGTGAAAGGAAAAAACTATAGATGTTAAGTCTGAAGAAGAAAAGGCTGCTTCCATTCTAATATTAGAGAAGGTGCAAATAACTATACATTTAAAGACATACACAGTAGATGGAAGATAATGTTGGAAGGAAGACACTAGGAATGGGAATTAAATGGGGAAGTAGGGGAGTCCTCCTTGAAAAGACTGGGTGGGATTGGAGCTGTCTTTTTCAAAGTTTTAATTTTATTATCATTTGAAACACACTTCCTTATTGGTCATTGTTTTAAGAGCACACTCACACATATCAAAAAACTCCAAAATAAAACCATAAATACACTGATGTGAAAGACAGTATGCTTTGATCCTCATCCATTTGACTCCAACAGCAATTTCTCTGGAGGTGGATAGCATTCCTGGTCATAAGTCTTTCAGGATTGTCCCAGATCATTGCATTACTGAGAGTAGCCAAGTCTTCGTAGTTGATCTGTGTACAATGTTCTCCTGGTTCTGCTTATTTCACTCTGCATCAGTTCATGCAGATCTTTCCAGGCTTTTCTGAAATCATCCCACTTGTCATTTCTTATAGCACAATAGTATTCCATCACCAGCACATACCACAATTTGTTCAGCCATTCCCCAATGGATGGACATCCCCTCAATTTCCAATTCTTTGTCACTACAAAAAAAGCTGCTTTAAATATTTTTGTGCAAGTAGGTCCTTTCTCCTTTTTTATTGCCTCATTGGGATATAGACTCAATAGTAGTATTATAGGATTGTAGGGTATGCCCAGCTTTATAGCCCTTTGGGCATAGTTCCAAATTGCCCTCCAGAATGGTTGGATCAGTTCACAACTCCACCAATGATGCATATGTCCCAATTTTGCTACATTCCATCCAACATTTATTACTTTCCTTTACTTTGAGCTAAGTCTTAAAGAAGCTAAGAAACTAAGAGATGGAGTGAGGAGGGAAAGTATTCCATACTTAAGAGACAGTCAGTGAAAAGGCAGAGCCACAGTAGATGAAGTGACAACAGTACTGATAGATCATAGAGGGGGAGGTATAAGGTATATTATAAGGTATAAAAAGATAGGAAAGCTAGATTTAGCCTTATTCTGCTTGGTCCCAGGAGCTGTGGCTGGAAGCCCAAAGGAGGCACATTTAGGATAGATGGAAGGAGAAACTCCTTAGCAAAGAGAGATGAACAAAAGGGGAATTGGCTGCATGGGGCGTTAGTGGGTTTCCCCTCACTGGAGATCTTCAAGCAGAGGCTTGATGACCTCTTGTTATTTATGTTGTGGTGGGGATTCTTTTAAAAAAAAAGTATTGATTGGAGCTGCTGAGGACTCTTTCTAGTCTCAAATTTTGTGCCTCTGGGTGCAATAAACTTTTTAGTCCTTTGGCAGTAAATGCCTAGTATCATTAGGGTAGAAGGGGTAGAAGGGAGAAGGGACATTTCTTGCCCTTGGATCATGGTCTGGATGAATCTAGAACTGCTCTACTTCTCATAAGCCTGGCTGCAGTTTCCAGAACAAATCTTTTCCAAAACTGAAACACAATTGGCCATTATAACTTGAATATCTTTTAAGCTGAAATTTCTAAATACATATTGAATTATTTTCTTATGGGCTATACATGGGCAGTCAAACATCCTAATAAATGTTTCACAAAGGACTTATTATTCCATCAGCTCTGAATTGTATGATAGGAAATGTGGCTGCTGATTTCCAAGGAAGATGCCTACTTGCTAATGATATCTGCAGTGGAGGTAAGGTCGGAAAATGGACCAACCTTCCTCCAGTCCTTGATTAGTTATAAATCCATTGAGTTAGGTACGTTGCATCACTAGCCTTTAATCTGGTATTGAAACAAACTTGGGAGGTGAAAAATCTATTTGCTCTAGCTCGCTTGTTCACTGATAAATGTATGATTTTAAAATTTCCTTTTGTGAATTCCGAAGCTAGAGAAAAAACACAGCTGGCTGGAGTGCAGATTGTGTTTATCTTCTCGTTAACTCCAGTACAAGAAGATAGCATCGTTGGAAGGCTAATAAGAAAGAACAGCTAAAGGACACCCTTCTCCTATTTGCACGTCCACTCCAGGAAAGCTTTCCAAACAAGCCTTTGAGATACGCCCGTGAGGAAAGCAGGCCAAAAGAAGGACCAAAATGCATTTGGAGTATTGGCTTTTGAGATAACATTTTTCCAAGTGTTTAGATTAGTTAAATATTAGAGAAGCAGGGATAATGATATTATTTGTCTTCATAAATATAGAAATCTATCTTTTCTGAGTGCTGGTGCATAGGACATAGCAAAGATTTTTTTACCCTAGGTGAGTTGGCATTCACCTTGGCCAACCAATTATCTGGGTACCGAGAGATGGTTAACTTATTGTATGGAAAATTCCAGATCAGAATATGGTTGAAATGTGCTAGTCTCCTTGACCCACCTCTGTCCTCTCTACTCTGTCCCCCATGCCACTGACCAAGTGATTTTCTTGAAGCACAAGGATGACCGTGTCACTTTCCTTGCTCAGGAAAGGCTGGTGGCTCCCTGTTACCTCTAGGTTCAGAAAGAACTTTCTCTCTTTGGAATTTAAAACTCTTTATAAACTGGACTCAACCTATCTTTCTGACTTTATTGCCCATTAGTCATTCCTGGATCCCTGGGCTCTGATGGGTGAGCTGCCTCCTTTGTCATCTTATCTTGCCCAGATCCAGACTCATCATACCATAGGCTTTGCTATCATGAGTAGAGCACCTTCTCCCTCCAACCCTAGCTCTGAGAAGAGTAATAAAAGAGACACTGCCATTCTTGGGCTCCTCGATTAAAACTCTCCTCCTTGGCCACCACTCCCCATATGGGTATTGTCTTCCTCTAATAGAGGGCACTTTATTAGAGTGACTCGCAAAGAGCTATTCACAAACCCAGTTCTTGGAACAGGGACTGGGATATAATTAGTGCTGCATTAATGTTTTTTCACCATCAATGTTAAAGATTCTATTCCAGCTCTAATATTGATGACCAAGTCAAGCAGAGACCAAATGACCATGTGCCAAGAATATCGTTGACAAATTTCTTGCCCAGGTAAAGATTGGACCTGATGACCTCCGAGCTCTCTCTAGTTCTGAAATTCTGAAGTTGACTAAATTCTCTTTCCAATATGGTGGCTGGACTCTTCAGTGACCGACAGGTGTAGCTGAGATATATTCTTTGGTGATCTTTTCCACTGGGTCACATTAGTCAATCATCTAGCTTTTGTTAAAAACTGATTATACACTAAGCATTGCCTTAAGGACTGGGATGAAGCAGCCTAAATGAAACATTCCTGCCCCAAAAGAGCTTAACTTCATCAAGGAAGACAGTATATACACATAAAAAACCCCAGTAATTTGAGGAGGGAAACACGAATAATCTGAGGAAAGAAGGATCAGGAAAAGTCTCATTTACAAGGTCCTACTTGGGTTGAGATTTAAAGGAAACTCAGGATTTAAGAGGCAGAGATAAGGAGGAAGTGGGAGGTGGCTAGTGCAAAGTCATGGAGATGGAATGTCATGTGTGAGGAGTGTGAGAAGGTTAATGGGACTGAACCACTGAGTGCAGAAAGGGCTGATTACTATCTGGAGGTGGAAGAACCCTCAGAGATAATGTAGTGCATTATATTTGTCCATAATAAGGACATTGTGGCCTAGAGGGAGTATGACTTTCCCAAGGTTACACAGGTAAAAAATAGATTTGAAGTTAAGGGGCCCTTGTTTTATTATTAAAATCTCCTCCCTCCACTAAGGCCATAACCTGGAATGTTGTGCCTTAAACAGTGGATGATGAGAAGCGTCTGTTGATTGCACTATAATCTACTGGTTTACTCTTGGGGAAATAAATTAATTTATCTGGGTTAGGATTAGAACCAAGATCTTTGACTTCAACTCTAAGCCTCTTTCTACTACATTGTGACCAAAATGGAAAAAGCTGGATAAAGCTGGACAAGGAGAGCAGAGATTAGAATATAAATTTCTTATAAGCAGAGATTATTTCTTTCTTTGTACTAGTATCTTCAGCATCTAGCACAGTGCTGGGCACATATTAGGTGCCTAAAAATACTTGATTGATTGGCTAGTTGTTCCTATTCACCTTGAAGAATATTCATGATTAAGAGAGATAATTTTGAGCACTTTGCATTCTTTAGATAGCTATATAAATGTTAAATTTATTGTTATTTCAACTGAAATAATAATAATATGGGTATCCCTTCCATATCATGGGGGTTAGAATCTAGAAAATTGGCATGCCATTTTTGACCATCCCTTTGTACCAAAGAAGTATGAATTTTTTCTTTTATGGTTGTGTTTAGAGTACCTAATTATAAAATTTGGGCTAAATATTCAGCAATAGGCTATATGTAGATCAATGTTTTTTGTTTTATTTTATTGATTAAGAAAATTTTTCCATGGTTCATGTTGTTTCCTTTCCCTCCTCCCGCTCCCCTCCCATAGCCAACACACAATTCCACTGGGTTTTTATGTAGATCAATGTTAAATAAAAATGGATTTCTAAACCTTTTCAGTGTCATCTGTTGGCCTCTGCATGTTGTCAGTGGTTTCTGCAAAACTCCCTCCAAGTTCCCATTGCATTTCTTATGCCAGCCCATAATATATTGAAATCTTGATGGGGAAAGTTGCGATGTAGAAGGGATTCCTGTATTTCGTTTGCTTCATACTGAGTTATGGAAGCTGGCTCTCACAAGGGGGAAAGGTCAGTGGGCCACCAATGCCTTGTCTTCAGAATGGGTGCCCAACAGTTGGCTTCTTCCCTGAGCTGAGTAGGGAGTCAGGCCAAGGCACTTGGTTCTCATCTCCCTCTTCCTGCCTTCCTAGTTATAGCTTAGCACTACAGACTGTCAAGAGGTGGAACCTGTGAGAGCTGGACTGAAGTTTCCTTTCCCTGCAAGCAATTGATGGCATTTGGTAAAATATTATGTTGTTTGGATTGAGCCTGGTTTAAACTGCCATCTGCTGGTTTGTGATTTCCCGGTCTCCCTGGGCTGCAGCCCCACTCTTTTCTTTCCTATCAAGATAAACCAGCTGGATGCAATAATGCTTCCTTTTTTCTAAGCTGGGCTTGGGAATGGCCTGGGAAAGCATCTAGCCAGCACCTGGAAGGCATACCTGCTCATTTTGGAGCTCTTCTTCACCACTGATTTTCCATTTTCACAGATAATTCCTTTTACACCAATAAATACCTAAAAAAATAAAATCTTTGGATCATTGATTTAGATTTGACAGGAACCATGGTGAGGCCATCTAATCCCAACTTATTTTTTTTGCAGAGAAGGACACTAATGACCAAATGACTTGAAGTAACTTGCCCCAGTGTCACTCAGGGTCTAAGAGGTTAAGCCAAGTTTTGAACTCATGCCCATTGATTCCAGAATCAGTGATCATTGAACTAATCCAATCAGTTATCCTTTATTTTTTAAGCAGCTAGTATGGGGAAAATCATACTTGAAGAACCTAACTCTCAGGACTCTCATAAAATTAAGAGAATCTGCAGATGAAGCTGTGCTAGATCCTGGGAGAACAAATCACTTATTATCCAGACTTTACTCATTGTATGACTTAGAAAGGTCTTGTAAAATGAGTATATGTGTACATATATATATATATATCATCCTCTTTAATTATAACAGTATTATCATAAATTCTGTTAACACAACTTTGGAGAATATTATTCACGAGAATCATAGAATATTAGAGTGGAGAGGGGCTTTAGCAGCCACCTAGACTAGTCAGGGACCCAAAAGAGATGGGGGTTCAAATCCAGGCTCTGATCTTACTAGCTAAGTGACTCCGAACAAATCCTTTAACCTCTCTTGGTGAATGCGAGGCAATGACTCGTTTAGGTAGAGCATTCTCAGAAACTAAGTTCTAGAGAAGTCATAAACTGTCTTGGTGGAGGGAGTTTCCACACTGACAGATTCCCAGATCCTCGACATACTGAAATGTATCTAGAGAGAATCTCCATGAGGGCAGAGAATGATGAGTCTCTCCAAACTGAGTTATACACTGGTTGTTTGGAGGCATACAATCGACTGGGGGGACGATGCCCAAAGCCTTCCCAGAATGGTAGGACCTTCACTGAAAAGCAGTAAAAGTGATGATAGGTATTGACTAGTGAATAAAGATTTATTATTTCTTCCTATGTGCCAGGCACCAGAGCTGACATTCTAAGGGAGGGATAACATGAGAACAACTGAGTATATAAAAGTCAATGGATGTAATCTGAAAAGGGAAGGCATTAGTAGGGCAAAAAGGCCTGGAGGAGGAAATGGAGACCAGGAAAAGTGTCCTACAGACAGTAACATTTGAGGGGTCTTGAAGGGAGCCATGGAAACTAGGCAGATGTAAGGGGACAGAGCATTCCATGCAAGGGAGGCAACCAGTACAACCACAGAGGACAGGTCCCTCTCCTTCCTCTTGTTTTTTTGGATGTGGACACTTTGGAGAAGGAGCTTGGGAGAATGGAAAGAGGATTAGATGAGGAATTGAAGGAATCAAAGGATCACAGGTTTTGAAAGTCAGAAGGGATTTCAGAAGCAATATAAGCCAATCCATATGTGAAAGGAATTCTCACTATAATATTTCTGTCAAGGGGTCATCCAGCCTGGATTTGAAGACATTATAGGAAGGGGAACCCTTTGTCTTGCTAGGCAGCCCATTCCCTTTTGAGACTCTTATTTATTAGAAAGTTTTTTTTTTCCTGACACATCTCTGTAACTTGAATCTACTATTGACAGTTTGACTCAAGTGGAACCAAATGGAACACATCTTATCCTACTTCTACATAATGCCCTTCAAATATTTGAGACAGTTATTATGTCTACCTGCAGTGTTCTCTTCTTCAGGCAGAATTCACACAGTTCCTTCAGTGGATCCTCACGTGATGTAAGACTCAAGGCTTCCCACCATCTTGGTAACTCTCCTCTGGATATATTCTTCAGCTTATCAATACCCTTTTCAAACTGTGGCATTTAGAACAGTATTTCAGATGAGACCTAAGGAGGGCAGAGTATAGTGGGACACTCTGATCCCTATTCTTAAAATCTAGCCCAAGAATTCATTAGTTTTATTGGTTGCTCATCACATTATTCATTCTCACCATGTCTTCCCCATATTATGCTTGGGAATCTGATTTTTGTACCCAAGTAAGACTTGATATTCATTCCTATTGAATTTCATCTTCTTAGATTTGGCACAATACTCTAACATGTCATGATCTTTTGGATCCCAACTCTTTCATCTGATTTATGAGCTATCTTACCCAACTTAGTGCCTTCTGCAAATCTGATGTGTTCTTCATCTCTGACTTTATCCCAATTATTTATATCTCCATCATTGTGTTTGGTCCATACTGTCTATTGACTGGTTGATTGAGTTGACCTAAATGTATTACTGATGTACATAGTATTTCAATTAAGAAAGATATTCTCCTCAATAGCTTTGTCATACTGAATCACTCCACGATTTCTTTTGTGACTAGTATAAATCTAGCTCTTTTCTAAGCCTTGGAACTCTAAATCTGTAAATGAAGGATGAGGAATAATGCCATTTTCCAAAAGCCACTAAGTAGGATGGCTTCGGAGTTGGAGGGGGTCTAATAATCAAGATGTGGGGGTCAAATTCTATATCTTAAGCATATTAATAGTTAAGTTCAGTGCCTCTGGCCCTAGGATAATCAATTGGGAAAGAGCTGCTGATATTGATGGAGGGAGTTTCCATACTAGAAGTTTCTTAATACATCGAAATGACAATTCTTGACCAAAAAACCAAAATAAAGGCAATAGAAGACCATTAAATAATTGATGAGAATTAGTCCTATTATTTCAGATTTTTTTTCACATTTGAAAACAGAATATCTCTGAGAACACACACAACTCCATTCATGTCTGTAGCATCTATAATGGATCCATCCTTTCAAACCTATCATATCCTATCTGCACAGAATCTGATGAAGAGTGACATATATATAGTGACAACTTGACCTGTATTGCCAGGCTTAGCACCAGCTCATTACCTCATTCTTGGGGCAGTAATTTAGCCTGAGCAGCTCAAGGGTGTCATCATCTACCATATATCATGGCATATATGTCGACCCTTTAAGGTTAAGAATCCATGCTCCAAATTAGGGTTGATTTATATGCTGAGTATTCTGGGAGCAGGAGCCCCTCCACTCTACTCTTGCTTCAGCAGACTCACAGATAAAGGTCCCTCCTTCTCACTCCATCTACTCAAAGCCAAGGTCAACAGTCAGGAATCTCTGCATTCTCTTAGTTCTTATTCCCTTTCAAAGTAGATCAGAGCTAGTTCTTAGAGCTAGTTGGATGGCAAAATGGATAGAACATTGGATTTTGGAGTCAGGAAGTTCTGTGTTCAAATCTTTTTCAAGATATTTCCTAACCTGCCTCTTAACCCCTCTACCTCAGTTCCCTCACCTCTAAAGTGGGGATAATAATAGAACCTACTTCTGAGGGTTGCTGTGAGAATCAGATGAGATAATAGATGTAAAAGTCTTCACAAGCTCTTAAAAATGCTCTATAGGGTATCTCAAAGGTCTTATTGCAATTTTAAGCTTAATGATCCTTTTTTTTTTAAACCCTTACCTTCCATCTTGGAGTCAATACTGTGTATTGGTTCCAGGGCAGAAGAGTGGTAAAGTCTAGGCAATGAAGGTTAAGTGACTTGTCCAGGGTCACACAGGTAGGAAGTGTCTGAGGCCAGATCTGAACCTTTGTTATCCTGTCTCTAGGCTGTGCTCTCAATCCAGTGAGCCACCTGACTGCCCCTGAGACTTAATGATCTTAGCTTAATTTTTGCAAAACTCTTTATATATTAAGCTTAAAATTTCACTAAGTGTTTTGGAACACCCTATATTCATTCTAGCTATTACAATTATTAATCTTATTAACAACTGGTTAGGCTAAGATAAATTAGGTTAGGAAAAAATCTGCTGCCCCTAGGGAGAATGAAGTCAACTTCAAGTCAAATATAGTACTTTTTTACACAGAAAATTTCAGAAACCTAAATCTGCACATAGAAATTTGAGACCAACTCATTTGCTTGCTCCAAGTATACCCTTTGATAAATAGTTATTGTGAGCATGCACTATGGACATAGGTGTAGCTAATGCCCAAGTTAGGAAAGATTTTGTTCTTCTTTTGTATTCTAAGAATCCAGGACAAGTTTTCTAGCTTCTCAGTGTATAAGTATATATGTGAGGATGGTGTTTTGTACACGTAGGATTGGGTCATAGATTTAGATTTAAGTTTTTTTTTCCTTCCTTCCTTCCTTCCTTCCTTCCTTCCTTCCTTCCTTCCTTCCTCCCTTCCTCCTCCCCCCTCCCCCACAACATGGGAATTTACAAACCCAGAAACATGCAAAAAGATTACTATAACTCAACATAGTGCTCTCCTAAATGTAATTAATTTTAAGTAGGAAGAGGTTTAAAAAAAGTTTCCAGTTTCTGGGCACCCTTACCAACTTTCATTCCTTTCCCATTGAGTAAGTCAGACAGCAGCAGAGTTGGTAGATAAGGAAACCTCACAGGGAATTTAATGCAGTAAAGTCCAAACAACTTCACTATACTGATTTCTAGGGGCTGATGTAATTCCAGCTAAACATGTTAGATTCATAATATCATAGAATTAAAATTAAAAGAGATCTTAAATTTAACCTAATCCAAACCTTCATATTTTATAAACAAAGATACTGAGATCCAAAAAGGTGAAGTACTTGACCAAGGTCACACAGAAAAAGGACAGATTCAGGATTTGAATTTAAGTTCTTTTATTTCAAAGAGAGCTCTCTGTCCACTGTGCCAAGTGGCACCAGAACCCCAGAAATCATTCAACTAAAAATATATCATTTTTGGTTTGTGTGTTAAATAAGTATTTGAAGTTTGCTATATAAACTAAAACATATAAAAATATAAACTATAAATCTAAAAATCTCTTTAGATAACAAGCTCACATGGACACTCTTAGATTTGTTCACATCATTCTTGGTTGGGGAATATTGGGGACATGATGAGTTCTCATTGCTGGCAGTCTTCATTAGGAAAATCTTTGGGGGTCTCCAATCACAACAAGCCCAAGGAAGGTCAGAATTATGTTTTAGTTCAAAGTTCTCTCAGGGATTAAGAGCTCTCATTGGCTGGGTTTGGAATGGTGCTTGAATTAGCTGGTACCCTGGGGCTACCTGAGCATCAAACATATACCCTAGTGAAAGAAAAAAAGGGTTTCACAGCCAGGTCTTTTGCAGCAAAGAGCTCATAAATCTCACCAGGCACCAAAGGACTATGATAAAGGGTGC
>NC_058132.1:668766738-668812789 GCF_016433145.1 Gracilinanus agilis | reverse complement strand
TTCTCCAACTTTCTAAGAAATGGGGGAGCCTCTAGAGATGGAACAGTTTCCCTGCATGCTGAGGGTCCTATTCTCTGTAAAGTTCTCTTAGTTTTTGAAATTATTTTGCTGGTTCCATTTTTTATCACAATTAAAGTGTATTATAATTATTCATTAACATGAAGAATCTATTCAAGCATTGCATGCTTACTTTGGGCAAAGGTCTATTCAAAGAACTGGCATTTTTATTCATTTTGGGGGGTGGAGTGAGGATCAGAAGTGGGGAGTGGGGAACTCCTGGCATGAAAACTTCCTTTACCAATACAGATTGGTAGCTTTTTGGGAAACTTTGTGTCTTAGAGTTTCTGAAGGGACCAATGGATCAAGCATCTTGCCCATAATTACTTTGGATCAAGGAAAAACCTGGAACCACATTGTCCTGACTTCAAGTTCCCTCTTTCCTTTTCTTCTGAAATTGCCATCATCTAGATGCAGACCTTCATCCCGTCACACTATTACAATACCTTATGGCTAATTTCCCTGCATCAAGTTGCTCCTCTCTCCAGTCCAATTTTCAAATGATTTCAAATCATTTCTTCCTCTTTCATTAGATCCCAATGATTATTATCTACAGGATCAAATAAACAATTCTCAGGCTTCGTAAGCCCTTTATCATCTGGTCCATTTGAACCTTTCCAGTCTTATTATACTTTTTTTAAAAAACCTTTTCTTCCATCTTAGTTTCAGTTCCAAGATAGAAGTAAGCAATTGGAGTTAAGTGACTTGCCCAGGAGGTAGGAAGCATCTAAGGCTATCTTTGAACCCAGATCCTTGTCACTCCAGGACTAGTGCTCTATCACTGTGCCACCTAGCAGTCCTTTCCTCCATGTACTCTGTAATACAAATATATCAACCTCCATGCTGTTTGTCATACAAGGCACTCCATCTCTCTACTTTATGTATTTTCTTCAGCTGTTCTCCATGCCTGGAATCCTCTCCCTCCTCATCTCCATCTGCTGGTTTCTTTCAAGTCCTAGAGAAAACCCGAACCCTTCCCGATTCCCCCTGAGTGCTAATGCCTTTCCCTTGGAACATTCTCCACTTTATCCTGACTTCATCCTGTTTGTGCATGACCGTTTGCCCAGTGTCTCCCTTATTAGACTGTGAGCTCCTGGAGGACAGGTGCTGTCTTTTGCCTCTTTTTATATTCCCAGCACCTAGGACAGTGCCTGGCTCATAGCAGGCACTTGATGCAGCACCATATCTCTGTCTCCAGAGACAAAAAGAGAAAATAAAACAACCATTGCCCCCCAAGGAGGTTCCATTCTATTGGGAGACACAAGCAGGATCAAGACAAGAAAATATAAAGTATAGACAAATTGGAGGAAACTCTTTATTATAAGGCTCACTAGATTGACAGTAAAAATGCAAGATTAAATTTCATTGTTTTTACCCCTGGTCATTACGGTAAATACAGATAAATATTAACTAAATGTTCACTTACCAAACAATCCCATGTGCAGATTTATACCAAGTATAAACTGACATTACAATGAATGGATTTCTGGCTCTAGGGACAATAAGATCTGCATTCAAGTCCTGTCTCTGACACCTCCTAGCTGTATGATCCTGGGCAAGTCACTTGATCTCTTAGTGATCTAGATAGTTCTCTAAGAACTCAAGTTGAAAAGAAGATGTCAACTTCCTTTGATAGAGGGAGTTTTGATATGAACTACAAGACTACTAACCAGGAACAGATAACTGTTCCATTGAGATGGGAGCAGGGAAGAATTTCGTACCTTAAGGAGCTATTATTCTGAGAGGGTAAACAACGCAATGCAACCATAAATAAATTGAGAATCCTTTTATGCTCTTACTATGTGTCAGGCATTATGCTTCTAGGCACTTCACATGTATATAGAATTGAATTGTTTTCAAGAAGCTCAGTAGAAATACTAGTCATTATATCCATTTGCTCAGTTTCACATACCAAAGTAATATATATATATATACATAACATAAATAATATATAATATATAAATAATATACATGAGTAATACATAAATAACATTAATATGTAATGTATAAATGACACATAATATATAAAATATAAATGATATATTAAAATGAAAAATACATACATAAATTATATACATAATATATAATAAAATAATCCTTTCCCTTTTATTGCCCAGCCATATCCCTCTTCCTCTTGTTAAACTCCATTTAAGCCTTGCCTTTTCTTCTAAAATGTCCTTTGGTTAACACCACTCACATCTTATGTTTTTTTTATTCCTAATCATTTCTTTGCCTGATAACTTAGGAACCAGAAATTTCCATGTATTACTATGCTATGATTATGTCCAGATGTTTCTATGGGAAGAATATTGAATTCGGTGGTGGAGAGCCTCATTTTACATTCCAACTTGTGTGACCTTGGATAAGTCCCTTGCTCGTCTGGACCTGAGTTTCCTACTCCCTTACAGTTTAGAACCTGTTGCTCACATCAACTGATAGTATTATTGAGGAACTGCTAAGGTCCCTTCCAACTCTAAATATTTGGCCCTATCATAGATAAATACATTGCAAAGTAATTTCAGAGAAGGGAATGCATTAAAGGAGAGAATTGGAAAGGTCTTATGAAGGATATGGCCCCTGAAATGTGTTTTGAAGAATTCTAGGGATTCTCCTTGGTGGAGGTGATATAGGGAGTGCATGCTGGAAATATTAAAATATAGATCCAATAATATATGTTTTCCTACTTTTTTGTTTGTTTCTTAATGCTTACACAGTACTTATTTATTTATTCTGAGAAATATGAAGAAGGAGGAGATAAGGGAAGGAGTTTAATTTTAACTCACCAGAGAAAGATTCGTTTCTCCACTTTATTATTTTTTTAGACAAAGATATTTTATTTTCACAGTTACATGATATAACAATTTTAAGTGTACTTTCCTTAAAATTGTAAGATCCAATTTGTCTCCCTCTCTCCCTTTCCTCTCCCTCTCAGATATGGTAAGCGATTTGATCTGGGTTATATATGTATTATCATACAAAAGATGATATACATACAAAAAACCCCTATATTGGTCATTGTTGTAAGAGAATGCTCATATAAAGCCAGAACTCCAAAATAAAACCATAAATAAACTAACATGAAAGAATATGCTTTGAACTGCATCTGACTCCAACAGTTCTTTCTCTGGAAGTCTCTGCTTTATTTTTTACTGAGGGACTGGAGCTGAAAAATAGGATGGATCTGAGGAGAAAAGAATGCCAACACCAGATTTTTTGAAATTACTCTCTGTGGTTCCTTAAAAGAAAAAGAAATACAAAGCCTGAGACTACTTCTATGCCTAGCATCAATTCATTACTTCAAGGTGTTACTGAAATTATATTGGTAAAGTATAGGTAAGAGATCTATTGGTTTAGGAGGAAGATTTCGGCTATTATTTAAGAAACACCAAATTATTCTGGCCAGGAAAAAGGGTTTCCTTTCTGCTTTCTGGAAGAAAGATTAAATTTTTCTTATTCTTTGTGGCTCTTGTTTAATCAACTACTTATTTATTTGCTCATTTGTTCATTAGTCATTCATCTACATGTCTCTTTGCTTGTTGATTTTAACATGTATCCCTTTCCCCACAGTAGCTGCTAAGAGGAAGCAAGGAGGGCTGTGCTGGACTCTCGGTTGGGCATGGTATCATTTTGTGCCCTTTAAATGAGTGTCCATGTTATTGATTCCAACAACTTTATACTCTATATGGCTTAGTTATGTCAATTATATTTTTAATTTTTTTTGATAAGATACAGATGATATTTGGGAAAGCCTTCTTCCTCTGCCACCAATTTTCCTATCATTGATATAGTGGATAGAAAGCTAACTTAAATTCAAGATATTTCTCTGACATATAATGACTGTGTGACCCTAGGCAAGTCATTTTGTCTCTTAATGTTCTAGGAAACTCTTGAAAACTTCCAGAGAAATTGCATGCATTGGTAGAAGGTGTTTTTTCACTTGAGAATTCTTTTTACCAGTTCCTATACTACTAATTTTCATTATTGCTGTCTATAACATTCGGCTCGACAAAAAGCTTAGCCTGATGAAAAGAATATTTATTTTCATCATGATTAGGTAGGGTACTTAATAGGATCATGCATCTAGATCAGAGGAGACCTTAAAAGTTATCAAATTAAAGGAGAAACTGAGGCTCAGCATGATTATTGACTTGCCTAAATTCACTCAGGTAGTTAGCAGTGTGCCTAGGATTTTGGGGGTTTAATATTGGTGGTTTGAAGAATGATAGAGTTGGCAACATGGTACCATGAAAAGAGAACTGAATTGGCAGTAAGAAAATTTGGATTCTATCCTCAGTTGTGTATCTAAATAGCTTTACGCATTAGAAAAACGACTAAACTAAAACTACTCTCAGTTTTCCCTTCAAGTAAAAGAAAATAAAGAAATCTATCACTTATTGGACCTTAATTTCCTTATCTATAAAGTGATTGAATAGGACTGATGACCAGGAAGTAACATTCCTTCTCATTCTAAGGATCTGCTCCACAAACTGGGCTTCTTCTGAATTTAAAACTCTTGCTGCTGACATAATCAATTGAGTCTTTGATTCTACAAGATATTCAGTGAGGATATTCTTCTTGAAAAGCAGCCTCGTTGTATCTCAGAGTTCATAAATTGACAGCTTGAAGGGCACTCAAGGATCATTTAATTCGATCTTATTTTACAGACTAAAGAACCTGAGACTTCAGAAGGTTATTGGTTTGTCTCGGGTTGTATCAGTGGCATATGACAGAGATGGTGATGAACCTGGCTCCTCTTGTTCTATGTCCAGTAATAGTTCTGTTGCATAATGGTGGGAGCCTGAGGCCACATTTGGAAAATATATTGGGTTTAGTTCTAGATGCCCCATTTTAGGAAGGTCACCCAAGAGGATTCAGTATCCATTTCATGCTGTAGGAATCTCAGTTGAAGGAACTCAGTTGAAGGAATATTTAGCCCAGAGAAAGAAGATGTAGGAGGTCCCTTAGGCATATCATATAGAATAGTGGTTCCCAAACTTTTTTTGCCTACTGCCTCCTTTACAGAAAAAATATTACTTAGCCCCCTGTAAATTAATTTTTTTTAAATTTTAATAGCAATTAATAGGAAAGATAAATGTACCTATGGCCATCACCATTTCACTGAACTGCTGCAGCACCCACCAGGGGGCGGTGGCACCCACTTTGGGAATCACTGATATAGAAGAAGAATGGAATTGATGTATTGGCCCAAAAGGTCAGGATAAGGTGCAATGCGTGGAAATCAGAGGCACAATTAAACTCTTGGTGCTCAGGAATCACTTCTGGAAAGATGTCTCCAAAAGTGTAATAGACTGTCCTTGGAGGCAATGAGTGCTCTATGACTGAAGGCATTCAAGTGAATTTGGATGGCCATTTGTCTGGACTATTATTGTCTTTATTCTTGATTGGGTATGGTTTAGAGCAGAGGGCATCTGGGATCCCTTCCAAATCTGTTGGGCTTCTTGACACGATCTAGAAGGTTTTCTTATCCATTTTATATAAAGTTTTCAATAGTTTTTTTTTGCCCCACTACTAATTTTATTGAAAGCATAGTGGATAGAGAGACCTAGCTGCTTAGCTACCTAATGTTCTTCCATCTTCTAATACCAAAGAGAACACATCCAAGCCTCTTTCCACTCTAAAATTCCCCCAAATTCTTGGACTCTAAGATGTCCACCATAAGCATCACTAAGGAATCAGAATTCAAACCCACGTCTAGATACCGACTTACCGAATATTCGTTGAATGGAATATCATTGCACTATTTCTTCCTGTCTTTAAATTGTATTCTGCATGACCACATGGACCAAGTGATTAGTTAAAAATCTTGGCTTCTTTCCCTTATTCAGCCCCTTTAAATTTTTCCTAAAGTGCATTGATTGAATCCTAAAACCATATTTCAGTGCCACATGGTTTATGCCCTGGGACTATTCCCCAGAATTTATTTCAGGATGACATATCTAACCTTGAATTTTAAGTTGAGTAGAACAGGCGAGGTATTTGTTTAGAGGGCAGGACCATTAAAGGCCATCTTTTTTTTTTCTTGTTTGAATTGGATAAAATTGTAATATATCCTTTACGTCACAGTAGCACCCTAGTGGTTATCAGATTGCATTAGGGACCTGGGTTTTCGGTGAACATTATACAGTATATGCTTCTTTTGGTAAATACACCAGTCATGCTTATAGTTACATAGAAAACTCCAGGAAATTCAGGATGACATTCCCTGCAGGTTAGAAACTCTAGCCATTATTTATATTGGTTTGATTTGATTTTTAAAATAATCTGGTGAAACTGGATGAGGTTGAGGATTTTTGAAGGCTCCTCCCCCACTTTTTTTTTTTTTGACAGGCTTCTAGACATGCTGGAGAAGGAATATTTAAAGTGGGTTAAATATCATCTCTGGGACTCTTTGGAACTCTTTTTAGTCTTGTTGTGAAGACAAACAGGACAGCATGTGAGTTCTGGTGGGGTGTTTAGAGTAGGAGACCCCAGATGAGAAGCCTGATGTACAATGTCTGACTTTCTTAGCAGCAGGGGCATGTGTCTCTTGTCTGCGAAAATCATACTTCTGAATACCAATGAAAAAGACAAGCAATGAGTCTCTGACGTGCCTGGCTAATGAGCTATCCTGCTCCTAAGTCAGCAAAGCTTGGTAATGCTGTGCCCAGTTGGTTAGAAACAGAAAACTCAAACTTTTGGAAGTTCTGATGGATGAGAAGCTGAAAGGGTAGACAGTGGGGTTCAGCGAAAAGGAGCCTCTCAACAGCTGAATGTATTATGGAAGGGGCAGAAAATCCTGTCTTTAACTTGGATGTAAAAGCCAACATTTCTACCCAACTGTTTTTCCCCTGGAAAAATTTAATTTTAACAAGAATCTGCCTAACCAAGAGGGCAGAGGAGTCTGCCGTGTAGAACCCCAGGGATGCATTCAGGAAGAGCTAAGTTCAAGTCTCTCTTTGGATAAATATTAGCTATGTGATTAGGGGACGTTACTTATTCCAGAAAGCTCTTAAGAATTTTAAATTGTAGAACAATAATTTGTTGAAACTTAAAAAAAAATTTATTGTCATGCAAAACTCACTTCCATATTGGTCATTGTTGTAAGAGCAGAGTCATACATAACTGAACCCCCAAAATAAAACTAAAAATAGGCTGATGCAAAAGACAACTGCAACAATTTTTCCTCTAGAGGTGTATAGCATTCCCCATCATAAGTCTTTCAGGATTGTCCCAGATCACTGCCTGAGCAATAACTTTTTAAAATAAAGATTTATTTAAGTTAAATTGCATTGAAATTTCATTTAATAATAAATAATAACTGAAATTTAATATGTGATAAATTGTATTGATTCTTTTTAATCTTAGCTCTCAAGGATTTTAAATTGTAGAGCAATCATATTTCTTTAAATTCAATTTTCTTTAAATAAATTTTATTGCTACTTTAAATTTTATTTCACTAAAGTTTCCCCCAAATCTCTCCTTCCTGTCCCTGGGAACCATCTCATGTAACAAAATTTTTAAAAAAGAGAAAGAAGAAAAAAACCCAACCAACCTAATCAATACATCCAAAAAGAAATCTCATGATATATGTAATGCTTTACTCTCATGAAACCTTCCCACGCCATTGGAGGACCTTCATAACTTGGCTTCTGCCTACCTTTCCCATCTTCTCACACCTTCTCCACCATCATCTACTTGGAGATCCAGTGACATTGGCTTCCTTAGTGTTCCTTGCAAAAGACCCCCCCATATTCCAGTTTTGATCATTTTCCCTGAGGTCTTCTCTAAATCTGGAGTGCCCTGACTCCTTCCAACTTCCTTCAAAACTCCGCTAAAATCCTACCTTTTACAAGAAGCCTTTCTTTGCCATCTCCATGAATGCTTGTGCTGTCTCTCTGTGTGTTAATATTTGTTCTCTGTATATCCTGTGTCTGTATTCTCTGTACATAGTTGTTTGCTCATTGTCTCCTCCATCAGCCTGGGTGCAGGGCATGCCATTGGCTTTTCTTCCTCTCCCCATTGCTTGGCCAAGTGCCTGGCACATAGTAGACTTTCAATAATGCTTGTTGACTGACTCTTAACAGCCATCGTTGGTCTTTGTGGGTGAAGCGATTGTCCTTGCTGGGAGTTCTCTGATAGGTATGAAAACACAAGTCAAGAGGCAAGACAATAACAGCAACAACAATAAAAGCCTTTGGCCAACAGGCTCTGTAATAGCAGACATTTATACCGTGTTTTAAGAGTTGTAATGTTCTTAATGGATGGGCTTTCATTTGGGTGGCACGACAGCCCAGTAAAGTCAGTGTTTTATGATCCCTGCTCTTATGCCTATCACCATTCCTCTTTATCACTCAAGTAAGGAAATGGGGGCTCGGAGAGGCTGTTTCTCCCAAAGCCACACAACTTGGGGCATGATCTGAATCCGTGTTTTCTGAACGCCAAGGCTAATGGGGTGAGTTGGCTCACTTCAGCACTCTTCTGCTCCTCTATCGTCCTTCTTTTCAATGACCTGCACTTGTCAGTTATTGGGTAGTGCCAATATTGGACAAAGCAGGTGGCCCAGTGGAGAGGGCACTGGACCTGGAGCGAGAAAGTCTGAAGTTCTAATCCTGCCACAGATACTTCGTTGCTGTGTGACCTTGAGCAAATCTCTTAACTTCTGTTGCCTCAGTTCCCACATCTGTAAAATGGGACTAATAATTAGACTTACCTCCCTTGTGAGGATCCTGTGGAATAATATTTTGTCTAATCCACCATTTCCAACTTTAAAATGCTATACAAATGATAGCCATCATTATTATTGTGTCAACATCCCCATCCCACCCCCATTCCTCAACACCAGCCTGCAAGATTCCAGTTTAACTTGGTCAGCCTCCTTGTGATTGCACTCCTTCCCAGGAGAAGATGGCAGCCATCCTCAAGGAGAGAAGAGGACCTCGGATAGAGAGGAAGGCGTGGCAGAGTAAAGTTGAAGGCAGATGGTCTTAGATCTGGTTCTAACTCTTCTGCTAATGAACTGTGGGACTTTGGATAGATAACTCACTTGAATTTAATGTGTTTATTAAATACTTACTGAATATCAGAAACACTGCTAATAACAAAAGCTAACATGTATATATATAGTGCTTACTATGTGCCAGGCCCTGTGCCAAGCACTTTACAAATATTATCTTATTTAATCCTTACACCAACCTTGGGAAGTAGATGCTATTGTTATCTTTATTTGTAGAGGAGGAAACTGAGGCAAACAGAGGCTAAAGGACTTGCCTAGGGTAACACAGTTAGTAAGTATCTGAGGCTGGATTTGAACTCAGGCGTTCCTGACTTCAAGCCCAGTACACCATGTTGCCTCCTCAATTTTTTCAGCATGAGTATTCTACCCACTGATTCATAGCCCAAGCCCTTCCACAACATAGCAGAAGGTTTCTCTATTCCTTTGTGGCAAAAACCCAAACCAACCAACCCACCAATGTTCGGGTCCAACAATGTATCTTTCATTCTGCATTTTGAGTTCATCTTCTTTCTATCCAGAGGTGTAATCATCGCCCTTGTGATGCTTGTAGGGGAAAGCAGGGGGACGACCAATTCTTTTTTTCTTGTGCCTATCTTTTCCTTGTTCATGAATGGGAAAGGTTAGGGCATAGGACGGTTGATCCAGGTTCTGTAGATGCTGGTGTAGATGCCTTAGATTGGGAGTTGTTAATGTAGATTCTATTAATAGATTTCAAGGGGTCTGAAAGCTTGGATGAGGAAAAGGTTGTTCAGTTGTTTTTTTGATCATGACCAACTCTTTGTGATGCCATTTGGAGTTTTCTTAGCAAAGATACTAGCATGGTTTGCCATTTCTTTTTCCAGCTCATTTTCCAGATGCATATTATACAACTGAGATAAATGAGGTTGAGTGACTTACTCAAGATCACAAAACTAGTAAAATTGTATACATACTTTCACTAACTTCTAGTTTAAATTTAGCCTTTTCTTCAATTATGAACATATAAACAGTATGTAGGGACCCAAAGACTTAACCAGACTATCTCCAAAGGGGTCCATGACCCAAAAGAGGTTGACAACCCCTGGACCTGATGCTCTCTGAGGTCCCTTCCAGTTCTCAGTTTGGGCAAAAAGTTTTTCTATTCTATGAAGCTTCCAACTTCTCTCTTATTTTTTTTTTAAATTTAGAACCCTTACCTGCCATCTTGGTACTTATTATTATTGTATTCTTGCACAATATTATGTATTGACTCCAAGGCAGAAGAGTGGTAAGAACTAGGCAATGGGGTTCAAGTGACTTGCCCAGGGTCACACAGCTAGGAAGTATCTGAGGCCAGTTTTGAACCTAGGACCTCCCGTCTCTTGGCCAGGCTCTCATTCCACTGAGCCACCCAGCTTCCCCCTTCTCTCTTATTTTAATGCTTCTCAAAGTCATGGTTTTTACATTTTAACCATGTTCCCCATTGTCTAGAAAGCACTATTGACCCATTTGAAGACTTTGAGCCTTTTCCCAGATTGGGAAACCCACTTCACTTTTCTTGGTGCCAGATCAACAGATTGTGTATTGATGTTTATATGCGTGTACCTTTGGCAATACTCAGCTTTCTGCTTTAATGGAGGAGAGGGGAAGAAAGAGGGGAAGGGGACTAAGGCTTGAAAATCTCTAGTAACAAAAAGCTCAAACAACTCTTGGACATCAAATGGTTCTTCCAACCTAATATTTGATGAGTTAAGCATGAAAGAATCAGAGACATATGGATTAAATTTCTCTGAAAACACACAGGGGTTTAGAAATTAAGGGAGAAAGTGCTTGGCAAAATGGAGTAAAGATTTTGCCAAATCTAGAAAGTTGGAGAATAAACTGAGACATTGAGCAAACCCAAACCATACCTGGATACAGCCACCTCTCTAAGCTTTTGGATACTCCATCTTCTCTTGAGAGGCTGTTGACCTTCTTTTAACTTGGTGTGTTGCCATCAGTAATATCCATAAACACCGTCCAGTCTGAGCATGTTGATTAATTGACTAGACACTAACCATGTGTTAATGCAGTCTTCAAGTAATGTATTACCAAATGAAATCTTTCAAAGTGGCAAAGTGAAGGGAGTGCCAGACCTGGAGTCAGGAAACCCTGATTTCAAATGAAGCCTCAGACACTTTCTAGCTGTGTGATCTGGGTCAAAGTCACTTAACCTTGGCTTGCCTCAGTTTCTTCATCTGTAAAATAGGGATAAAAATAGCATCTTCCTCCTGGAGTTGTTGTGAAGATCAAATGAGATAATAGTTGTAAAGTGTTTAACAGTGCTTGGCACACAGTAAGCATTGCATAAATGTAAGCTATTATTAATAATAATCAACCAATCAAATAATATTACCTATTAATCACCTCATCTGTGACAGAGATTATGGTGGTTTCAGGAGACAGACAAAAATGAAACAATTTCTCCCTTTCAAAATCTTCCATTCTGTTGGGGCAGATATCATGCACTCAGACAAATATATACAATAAAATAAGACTTGGAGGTGCAAAGAAAGACAAAAACAATCTTCACCCTCAAGGAGGTCAAATTTCCTTGGGGGAGACAGCATGTAAATGTTGTTTATATTTCTATGTGATATTTATTATTATTAATAATCATATTATAAATTGATATATAGCTATTTATAAGCACAATAGATAGAAAGGAGATCAAAGACCATCTCAAGGAAGCCACTAGCAGTGTTTGGAGAAAATGGGATTTGGGTGGAATCTTGGAGGAGTGAAATATGGTAATTGATTCTAGCCCAATGGAACTATGCAGTGTGAATGGAAATAATGAGACCTCTTAGCAGGGGTAGTCCAAGCTTCCTGGGCATAGGAAGACCTGAGTTCAGTTCCTGTCTCTGACACGGCTTCATCTCCATGGGTCTAGGACTTATTAAGTCAGAGATAAGTTCCGATCTGGATTGGTGGAGTCCCCAGCTGATAAAAATTACAGAAACTTCATGAATTCATGTAATCATAGTAACTCAGATTTCTAGTATGCTTGAAGGTCTTCAAAACACTTTCCCAGCAACAACTCCGTCAAACAAGAAGTATAAGAACTATTATTCCCATTCTACATATGAGGAAACTGAGGCATGGTGCAACAGTGCAAAGGGTGCTGGATTTGATGTTGAAAGATTGGACTTTAAAATCCTACCTCTGTTCCTGACTACCTATATGTCCTTGGGGAGGTAGTTCATCTAACCTATTTGAACCTCCGTTTCCTCATATGAAAAATTATAGAGTTGGACTAAGTCAGGTGTTATTTTGTAGGTCATATACTTTGTAGAGGATGAAATCTATGGACCTATTTTGAAAATAGAGATTTTAAATGCATAAAGTAAAATGAAAAGGAATGGAAAGGAGGCCAAATATATTAAAATAGAGTTATCAAGATATTTTAAAAAATAACACATTGATGGATCCCAAAGAAGCTCTGAATTAGTCTCTTAATTTCCTTTCAGAGCTAAATCTAGGACCCTGTACAAATCAAGTTCATCTATCCATGTATTCTAATATAACTTGTGCCTATTAGAGCCTGTATATTCCATGTGGGAAACTAATGTATTTAAGCTCTATATCTCCCCATCGCATATTATAAACAATTAATAAATGTTTATTAAAGTGAGTTGAGAGCCAGTGTGGCAGAGAGAGAGTCAAGAAGAGCTGACTAAGCTACTAACTTTGTGTCCTTGGATAAGTCATTTAAGAAGTCCATGCTCCAGACGTCTTTCGAAGGCTATGAATTAAAGACACTTCACTGATCTGATTCAGAGGAGGTATCTACCATGCCTGGAGTTCCTCATCTTAATGAAATTATAGGACATGCCTTCCCTCCCCTTTATAAAAAGCCTTATTGTATTTATTTTGATTAAAAATGATTATGATTTAAATGCTACTCTGGGACACATTTCTATAAATTATAGCTGATCTTTAAGCTGCCTCTACATGTGGGTCCAAAGGGATGCTAATATTGTCTTCATAACTGGAATAATAATAATAATAATAATAATAACTTTATTATTAAAGTTAGCAACTAGTCCTCTTCCCAGATTTGCAGATATTCCCGTGTGGCTTCTTAATAAATGATTGCGGTTTAGAGTTTCAAGTGGGACAGTTGACCTCATTTTCCCATGATTGCATATGTACCTCCATTCAAAAGGCTCCTTCTGGAAGATTGCTCACATATTAGGTGTGGTCCCATTCTGTGTTCCTCCGGGTTCCATGCCATGGATGTGGTGTAGCTCCCACTGGGTTGCTCAGGATATGAGTTGGGTTCTGGCAGCTTCTTAAGTAGAACTGAGAAGACTCTTGTAGGGAAGGTTTGGGAGGAGGAGGGCGGATCAAGGTCTGTTGCTGGCATGGAAGTCATTGAAGCTTGGCATGCCCAACTGGGAATGGGATTTGGCCCCCAGAACTGAGAGATAGCTAACAAAGATTTGTTCAGTTTGATAAACTCCTGCTTGAGGACGGGTTGCCAATTTTCTTTCGAAAGCAACTTTTCACAGCTGAGTTATAAACCCCTGGAAATCAAGGGTTTGTAATGGAAATGCTGACAGATACAACCCAAGTGGAGGGGCACAAAATGTGCATTGCTATCATATTTTAAAGGTGTCGAGGAGTTTTATAGATCGAGATTGGCACACTTAGCTTAATGGGATCCTTTTTCTTCAAACCTCAATCCCCAATGACCCCCTAAGGGACATCGCCTAAGAATGCTAGTAAGGAGATCACTGAGTTAAGTCTCTTAAAATATTCGTAGGCATTTTACCATTTACCACTTCCATGGATGGTAGGAACGCTTTAGTCCTGGTCCATTGGAAGGAGTTCCAGTTTAGAGTTAGACGATGTGGGTTTGAGTGACTTTGATTGGAGGAAAGGGGTTAGATGGAGGTGGGATGGAGGAGGGAAGTGAATAGATTGGTTATGGCTCAGTCATTTTCAGTTGTGCCCAACTCTTTGTGACCCCACTTGAGTTTTCTTGATGGAGATCCTGGAATGGTTTGCCATTTCATTTTCAGCTCACTTTATAGAGGAGGAAACAGGCCAGCAGGGTGAAGTGACTTGCCCAGGGTCACATAGCTAGTAAATATCTGAGGATGGTTTTGAACCAGGACTTCCTGACTCTAGATCTAGTACTCCATGGATCTCCATTTTCTCATCTAAAAAATGAGAGGTTTGAGCTAGCTTGAAGGTGTGAAGTATGCTCTATGGACCACATGTGGCTCATGACATTCACAAGTATGGCCCAAATCACATTAAAATATAACTGGGAAATATTATTAAAATAAGTAAAATGCATAGATCATAGAGATAATATTACATTTTAAAACTAAGTCAACATGTGGCCCACGGGGATCCTTATGTATGTGCCATTTCTATTTGACTTTTACACCCCTGGATGAGATGACCTTTAAGGTTCCTTCCAGCTCAACCATATTGGTGTGAGGACACAATGTAAAACTCATTCCACTTGGGATGAGGTAGTATTATTCTTTCACACAGAAGGTAGATGATTCTTTCTTCAGTGGGTCTGGGAATTCCTCTCTATTCTTCTACATCCTAAAATTCCAACATGCCCTGGCAACCTGATTTAAGAATAATTTTCTGTTAAAGAATTGTTTTGTGCTCTGCAAATAAACTCAGTGATGCAGAACAACTTGGTTTTCATTGATTTTGGGGGGTTTAGGGTTTCTTTATTCAAGCAAAACTGTTTTGATATGGTTGCTCCACGATGGAATTGTTGGGAGTTACCAGCTCTTTGGCACTTGAGACCAACGTGTGTCTGAAGCCATCTACTATTCTTAATTTGCGACATAGTCATACCTTTACATGCTCACTGTTGGTGCTTCTAGTGTCACAGAGCTGGTCTGACCCTTTCGTTTTACACAGGAGTAACCTGAAGCCCAGAGAGGTCAAACAGTACAAATGGACCCCCAGGTAGTGGTCTTCACAGGTGGGAGTCGAACCTGGGTTTTCCAGTCCAGAGCCAGGACTGTTTCTATTATACAACACTATTCCCCACACAGGTTCTGAATTATACACTTAGTATTATAGGTCAGCATGATGGAGAAGGTATTGGACCTGAAATGAGCAATATCAGATCTCATCTCTGATACTACTTGTGTGACTACTAAGCTTTTTTTTAGCCTTGTTTTTTTTTTCTTTAATCTGTAAAATGGACCTAACAAATACCTCTATGGTTCTTATTTCTCAGGAGGCTCAAATAAAATAACATAATATATAGAAAATATTTTGCAAACATTAAGGTGCCATAGAAACATCAGTTGTCTTTATTATTGCTATGACAATTATGGGTTTGGAGAGCTGTTGAGCTTTTTAGCAATCAGGCTCATTTTCTTAATGTTGGCCATCATAAAGGAGAAAGAATGAGTGGAATGAATGAATGAAAACACATTTATTATGTACTTAGTAAATGCCAGCCACTTTGCTGAATGCTGGGGATACAGAAAGAAGCAGAAAACAGCCCCTGACTTCAAGGAGCTTATATCCTGAGAGAGGAAAATAACAGAGGGGAATGGGGTATGTACATGGGGGCTGGATTCAGAATTAACTGAGAAGTGACTTGGAGGTCTGATTCTAGGCAAAAAAAGATGGAATGTCACTTCCTTTGAGTCTGGGATCCCAGAGGCAGAATCCAAGGTTCTGTTGGGAGAGGGGAGAAAGAGTATGGAAATGGCTGGGAATAAAGAGAACGACTCACTTGATCGAATAATTCTTTCACCTCTTAAGCATCTCTGTGTAAGTTGTAAAGGTATAATCACAACCCAAAATGTCAGCATCTTTAGAAAAGGGGTGTGTGTGTGTGTGTGTGTGTGCGTTCAACGTTCCCTCTGTACCTTTTTGGTCTTCCATCTCGATGATGATTTTCTCTCTATTATTCTTTATTTCTTTAACCACATTTCACGGAGACTCAGATTGGATTTCTTCAAAGGGTATACAGGTAAAGGATCACAGAAATAATTAGGTAATAAATGCATACAGACATTAATAGGCAGCTGGAATATTACTTATCCCTGTAAGTACGTGATAATTTACACCTTCAAATGGGTCTTTTGAGGAAACTCAGTAGGCTTCAATCAACTTTTAATGTTACAAAAACTCGATGGAGGTAACTCAGACTCACTTTTGCCGCACATGGACATTTCATGAAATCATATTTGGTGAATCAGCACATGAGAGATGGGCATTTGGGCCAGCCTCAGTCTTTCCTTATCGCCTCCTCAATAAAGTCCTCTGTGATGTTTCTGGGCACTAAACAGAAAGCCAAAAATTATGGGGAACAAATTAAGGAAAACCAAGTGATGCCTTTGAAGAATTCTTAAGTGAACCTTAACCAGTGCCTTGGGCGACATGTTCAATGTGAAGAAAAAAAAATGAAGGTGAACTAGCCACTGTTACTAAGAGTCAATTGACAGAATGTACGGGTCATTAATTTTGTGTCCTTTGTTTTGTCAGTCTGTTTTCGTGAGGCTTGCTAGAGAAAGTAAAACCAGTCAAGCCGAAAATTGTCTGCACTGTAGCTTATTTCCCCCTCCCAGCATGCATTGACCCAAGGGAGTGGGCTTCAGTTCACCCGCCCTCCATTTCCCTTCCAAACACTCCTGGCTCCTGCAAGTTTGATAACAGATACAGTTTTGTTGGTGGGGTCATTAATTCTTTGGAAGTTTGTGTTTAATCATATGCAGACTGGAGGTACCAATAAACAGGGGATGGTGGCTCACACGTTTTTTCCTTGTGTTTTAAAAAAGAATCCTGAAATCGGCTCCACAACCTTAGCTCCATTCGACTTAAGCCTGGGGAAAAAATTGTGTTATGGGAGGAATCGAGTGAAAATGAAATTGACTAGGAACGAACAGTTTTCATTTTTATTCTCATTGCTTTGTTGCCGTTGCCCCTAAGGAGCCCCTTCCATCTATTTTGGCCCTGAATAAGTTGCACAAAGTATTGCTGTTGGGCGGTATTCCTGGAGAACCCTCTAATTCATGTTCAGTGGCAAACTCCAAACCAGGGCTTTACGATATTGAAATTCTGCCTGTTCTACAGTGTGTTGGGTTGGGTTCTGTTCTAGGTGCCATATTTTAGGAAGAAAATTGACAAGCTGTGGAATATTCCAGACAGACTGGCCTGGAGGGTGAGGAATCAGGATTTACTGATGGAATCGAAAATAGTTAGTGGGTTTAGTTAATAGTGTCGGAAGTTGTTTTTTTAGGTATATGATGGGTCATCTGGCATGAGAGGCATCAGACTTTGTCAGTTGACCCCAAAGGACAGAACTGATGTCAGAGAGTAGATTTCGGCTTGATATAAAGAAACAATGATGTTTCTGGGCACTAAACAAAAACAGCCCAAATTATGGGGAACAAATTAAGGAAAACCAAGACAAAAAAAACAAAACAATTAGAATTTTCTAAAAGTAGTCTAGGCTTTGGCTACTTTGGAAGATAATGAGTTTCCTCTCATCAGAGATGAAAGAAGAGATTTGTTCATGTGCAGATATGAACTGGATGATCTCTGAAGCCCTTTCTAGATCCGTGATTTTGTCTGTGTCTACTCATATTTCCATTTTCCAAAAAATACTGTCTATCAATTTGATTTCATGCATACTTGCTAGCTTGTGACATTCAATTCAAATAGTGGTCATATCCCTTAAGTGTTGGCACTTTAGCAGAGCACATTTTCATCTGTGGGCAACAAATCCCACAGGTCCCCAGATATAAAAAATATAAAATTATTCACCAGGACTAGGAAGGAAGTCACCATACTTCTACTCATGGGCCCATTAATTTAGGCAAGAAAGAAGGGGGCAGGCTTGCATGTTTTGGATCAAGAACAATTATGGTAAATGAGAATGTAAGGTTTAGATAGGAAACAGCCACTTCTCCCATGAATCCTATGGTTTAGAGTGAGGGAAATTCGCATGCCTAAGCAATTATAATTCAACAAGCATTTATTGCATCTCACTATGTACCACGTTCTGGGGAAACAAACCTAAAAATGTGCTACCCTAGAGGAGTTTACATTCTACATGGGGGATGCAGATGAAGGATGTGCACAGAAAAATAACAAAATAAATGCAAAGCAAACATAAATAACTTGGGGGAGGAGGCATGCTGAAAACTATGGAGGATAAGGTATGACTATGGGGGAAAGCTTTCTTGGAGAAATAGCAGTGGAACTGCTTCTTCAATAGAGCTGGGGATTTTAAGGGGTCAACCTGATGAGGGGGAAACATTCTAGGTAAAGACATGCAGTGGGAACTCAAATGGCATGTATGAGGGACTAGTCATTAGGACAGTTGGGTAGAGTGCAGAGGATGTGAAGGGTAGAAATCAATCTGGAAAAATTGTTGTATTTCATGTTAGTGGCAACTAGGGCCATTTTCTTAAGAAGGAGAATGTCAATGAATGTAAAGAGCATCCTCAGGAATAGCCATCCTAGTGCCTCATCATTCAGCAAACATTTTTCAGTAGCTAATATGTGCCAAGGTGTTCTAGGTGCTAGGGATATGAAGACAAAAACAAAGCCATCTCCTCCCTCCAGGAAGCCATATTTAGACATAAAAGTAAATACAAATTTACACGCCTCCAGAACATCTTATTTTTGGTACAAATTTTCTTTGGGCTTGACCCAGAAGCACACCTTTAGTGGTTATGCTGATTGGGATAGTTTTTGAATGGAGCTGGAAATGGTTCTTGTCTAGGGAAGGGGTGTCAAACTCAAATAGAAATGGAACCACTAATCCATGTATAAGGATCTCTACAGGCTACAGATATTAACTTGGTTTTAAAATGTAACATTATCTAATTTTTTTTGTATTTCAATTTAGTTTGTCAAATCCTTTCCAGTAACATTTTAGTCTGATTTGGGCCATACTTGTGAGTGTTTGTGCTGCATATGGCCCACAGATCAGTGGTTTCCCCAAGGCTACATGTTTGACACCTCTGATCTAGGGAATTTTGAGTTCATTTCCAACTTTTAATAAAGTGGCTGATAGTATTAAAAATTAATTAAAATAGTGCTCCACTCCCTTAGAATAATAATGATGAATTCTGGAGAAAAGCTCACAACTGAACTGACTGAGAACATGGTGAATTTATGTTCTCAAACCTCTAGTGGGTCTTCATGGCAGCCATGAAGTCCTTTTACTTCACCCAAATTGGTTCCCTGGCTCACTCCCATAAAGCTTATCCCAAATCTTCTCTTTCCTCACCAAATCTCCTATACATCCTTCCTCTCCTTCTTTCTTGGACGTACCTGGACTCTTGACTGAGAAAATTGAGATCACTCAACACAAGTTGCCTCTTTTTCCATTTTCTTCCTCTCACAATTTTTAAATATGATGTTTCACTCCGTACTCTTCCCCCCAATCTCTTATAAAGAGATGACTTCTCCTTGCCAAGATCAACTCATCTCCATGTGCATTTAATCCCATACCCTCCTGACTTTTCTAGCAGATTGAATCTTTAATTATTTTTTCTACTCAAATCACCAAACCTCCATCTAAGGGTTCCTTCCCTACTGCCTCCAAATGTGCTCGAGTCTCCAGCATCTTTTAATCATCCCTTATTAGACTCTATCATACCATCTTTCATCTATTTTATAGCCAGATTCATTGGAAATATATATATATATATATATATTTACTGCCTCAATTTCTCTTCCTTTCACTTCTGAATCCTTTTTAATCTAGCTTCCAACCTCATTACCCAACTGAAATTGCTATCTCTAAGATTTCAAGTGTAATCACTTAATTACCAAATCTTCTACTCTTTTCTCAGTCCTCATCCTTCTCAACCTGTCTACTGCATTTAATAGAATTGACCACCCTCTCTTCCTAGGGATTTTCTGAGTTTTCATGAAACTACTCTCCCCTTGTTTTCCTCCTTGTCTCATTACTCTTTTGCAGTGGTCTTTGATTGCTCACATTTCTTAAATTTGAGTGTTCCTCAAAGCTCTATCTTGCCCTCTCTTCTCTCTTTTGACACACTCTCATTTTGGGTAACCTCATCAGCTCTTATTGATGCAACCATCTCTCTTTATGCTCTCTTAAACCTCCATCTTGCACCACCAAACTCACTGTGTCCAGAACAGAACTCTTTATCTTTTCCCTCAAAGAGACACCTCCTGGGGGGCAGCTGGGTAGCTCAGTGGAGTGAGAGCCAGGCCTGGAGACGGGAGGTCCTAGGTTCAAACCCGGCCTCAGCCACTTCCTAGCTGTGTGACCTTGGGCAAGTCACTTGACCCCCATTGCCCACCCTTACCACTCTTCCACCTATGAGACAATTCACCGAAGTTAAGGGTCTAAAAAAAAAAAAAAAGAGACACCTCTTCCAAATTTCCCTGTTTCTGTCAAAGGCACCATGATCTTTCCAATCTCTCAACTTTGTAATTTTGGCAATCTCCTTCTTCCTCTCAGCCTATGGTTCTAATCAGCTGCTAAGTCTTATCATTTCTACTTTCATATCTGAGCCCTATCTTCTACTTGTATGGCCGCTACATTAGTTCAGACCCTTGACACCTCTCCAGTTTATTCAATTCACTTCATCCCAAGGAATTTTCCTTTGATGTACATCTAACCATGCATCTCCTCTACTTAGTCAACTTTAGTGATTCCCTGTGACTTCTAGATTAAAATATGTATTCTTGGTTGTACTTTTGGAGTGCTTTATAATTTGGCCCTAATTTATCTCTCTTGCTTTATTGGACATTATTCCCTCTCTTTTCTTTGTCTATCTGCTCAAATCATCCCTTTCTCTTTTCATACTCAATACTCCATCTTCCATTTCCATGCCATATCCCATTCTTCAAAGGTGCTCCCTTCTCACTTCTGTCTCATCTTCCCTTAAGATACGGTTAAAACATCTTCTCAGTTCTCATCAATCTTGACCTATCTGCTGCCTTGAACCCTGTTGACCACTTTCTGAATATTCTCACTCTTGAAAACTCCCTTAAATGCTCAGCTCAGAACCATTTCCTCTATGAAGCGGTTTTCCTGATGCCCTTTCTACCCTGCCCAGCATCATGGCTTTAGTACTTTCCTTCCTTATCTACAAAATTATTTTCTAGATATTTGATATATACTTATTGGTGAAAACATGATTTCTCCCTGGTAGGTATAAGCTTCCTGAAGGCTAGGTCCATTTCCTTTTAACCTTTGTATTTCCACAGTACCTGGAACATAGTGAGCACTCAACAAAACATATGATGGATTGAATTAAATTAAACTTTGCTGACTAAACCAAATAAAAACCTTTTATTAGTTCTACACTTATTATGCATTGCCAATTGATGAAAAAATGAAACATATTCATAATAATATGAACCTGTAGTTATTACATAGTTCTTTATGATTTTAAAGCCCTTTGCCTGCATTATCTCCTCTGATCTTCATAACAACTGTATGAGGTAGGTACCATAGGTATTATCATCCATAGGGGCTCCAGCTCTCAAGCTGTAATTCTATCATCTTATGACTGAAGAAAGTGATGGTGAAGGCTTATGTAACTTTATCCATGACGCCTCAAGTATTAAGTAGGGGTATAGGATGTGCAGGACTTGAACCTACATCTCTGTGGAATCTGGATCCATTGTTAATTGTACCACACCACAGTGATCAGTCTAAATAGCTCAAATTCAGGTTCATTGAATTAAAATTTTTTTTATTTAAAATTAAATTGAAATCTTTTTTATTTAAAATTAAATTGAAATCTTTTTATTTAAAATTAAAATGAAACCACATTTTCAAAAACAAACAAATGAACCTTAGTGCCTGTATAAATCCATGACCGTGATAGTCTTGGTCTTCCTTTTCCTTCTAGGTATTCAGTTTATCTATGAGAACCTTCACCACGTCCTCCATGCTACTTAAGGGAATCACTGGAAGCATGAGGCATGGTTTAGAGGACAAATGTAAAGCCCACTCCATCACTTGATTCGGGTCCCTTGTTTCTCCATGCACATAAGGTCTAGGGGGGCATGATTGAGCTTCCCTTCATTTTTTCTTAGAACGATCTTTTTTAATCATTGGGCTACTTGCCAGAAGTTGGTGTATGTGGCCTGGTATTATTGTTAGGGCTTAGAGCCAGCCCACTAATAAACAGAAAAGTGACATAATGTCTTTCATATAATGAGACAGCTTAATGCAGAGAACAACGGGAATGAAAGGAAATGCTTGAAGAATGGAAATAAGCCCGTGGAAAATGCATGTACAACATCTCGATTGACGTCAAATTGTTTGATTAAATATTGTTGGAATGTGATAGAAATTAAGCATATCATGAAGAATTATGGTTCTTGGGGCCTAATCTGCACCGAGTGTTCTATGATACCACCAGCAGTCAGCTGGATGGCTTGGGAATCTCAGCGTTAAGACTGACTCTGCCACTTGTCCAATCTCATCACTTACAAGTCGGCAATTATCTGCCAGACGGTGTAGCGCAGTGAGTGCCTGCAAACACGTTCTTCCTGTCAGAGATTGCCAGTCATTTTTACTGCCTAATTTTGTATTTGTGCAACTTAAAATTTGTTTCTTAAAAGACTGAAACAATTTGTTCAATCACTTTCGTGGTTCAGAAAAAGCCCAGAAGAAAGCTATCCTGACAACAAAGATAGCTCTTAGAGATAAACAGAATCACACACTCACACTCACACTCACACACACATACACACACACACACACACACACACACACACACATCTCTCCACTTTCCCCATTTTTTTCCTGCTTGATCTCAGAAACTTTGCCTCTGAAATGGGCCACTCTTTGAAAATATCATATTCTAAGTGAATGTTGTTGCTTGTTATCTATAAATCAAGCCTAGTCTTAATGCCTAAGAATGTTCCATTAACTCCGAAGAGAAATGTTCACTTTTATATAGGAAAAAAAAAAGTCTTGGCAGACAAGTGTGAAACTACCAGATGGAAGAGTTTGTGGCACATGGAATAGAATTCACCCCTCCCCCTGGCCTTCTTATTGATGTCTTAAATTGAACACGTTCCATCTGTCTGCTCTCAATAATGAGTGGCTACTTTTTTATTGTAAAGGTAACAAATTCCACATAGAATAAATTAATTCAAGCATATAATGAAACATAGAAGACCTAATATTCATCTCTGTGTAGAATAGGTATAGATTATGTGGAGAAGTATAAAAATCTAGTACAATTCATGAAAAAAATAGAAAGGATGATCGCAGACAACAGTAGGATTCCACTCAGAGCTGGCTACCCCATCAGAAATCCATTTTGTTATTCTGTTGGGATTATATCACTTGTTCATCTGAATCATGGCAGAATAGGAAGAGCACTAGATTTGGATTCCAAAGACCTGAGCTGGCATCTTGGTACTGATAATGAATAGCCATTTGACCTTGGGCATGTCACTTTGCCCAAGACCAGCGAGTCCTCAGTTTCTCATCTACAAAATGGAGGGCTGGAACAAAATGATCTGTGAGGTCCCTTTTGGTTTTGGATCTATGATCTAGTGAGAAGTGTTGCTCCTATTTTTAAAATATTCGTGTTTTGTAAGTGGTCATGGATTGTCATTTATCTAGATAGCGAATGTCTATGTGGAAATGAATAAGAGTGATCAGACTTGGATGGGTTTGGATAAACTGTGATATTCATGATGGGAGGAGAAAGGACCTACATCAATAAGCTCACAGATCCATTAGGGTTTGGGGATATATGGAAGGGCAGACTTTTTGAAATCTCATTTAGTATTACCTCGGAACAATAACCGAAAAGCATTACATTCATAGTATTTCATCAATTGGCTAAATCCTTTCCAAGTGAAATGACATGTAAGGATGGAAAGAATTTAGCTTGTTCACTGGGATATTTTGTCCATATATCGGTTTCTGTATCTACATGTGTCATTTGTATATTCAATGATGAACTAGAATTTTTTAAACCCTTATTTTCCATCTTATATCAATACTTTGTATTGGTTCCAAGACAGAAGAGTGGTAAGGGCTAGGCAAAGGGGTTAAGTGACTTGCCCAGGGTCACACAATTAAGAAGTATCTGAGGCCAGATTTGACCTAAGACCTCTCTTCTCTAGGCCTGGCTCTCAACCCACTGAGTCACCTAGCTGACCCCTGAGCTAGAAATTTTTGAAAGTCAATTCTTTGAAGGGAGAGGATTTTCTAACTTTTTGTCACAGACACCGATTTTGAATTTAGTTTGAATGTGGATATCACTTCTCTAATATAATTTTAGTTATTTGTATTTGTGGGTCAAAGGATTACAAATCTAGGGCTGGAAAGGGCCTTGGATGTTATCTATTAGCACCCTTTCATTTTTCAGATGAGGAAACTGAGACCCAAGGAGTTTAAGTAACTTATCCAAGTCCCACAGCAAACAGTGAAGGCAGTATTTGAAACTGAGTTCTCTAATTCAAAAGCTCTGATTCTGTATCCCTGAGTAATCAATACAGTGTTGAACTCAAAGCCCGGGGAAGACCTGAATTCATATCCAGGATCAATGATATGTGTACATCACCTTGTAGATGCTTAAGAGCTAAATTGATGTTATTTTTCTCATCCTGAGGCCAGCTGTATGGACCAACCATGGGGATACTACTTAAGTTCTTCATCTGCAAAATGGGAATGAAAATTATAGTAGCTTCATATATGCAGAGATTTAGAGATGAGAGAGACCCTGGAGGCCAGAGTCCTCATCTTGCTCATTTTACAGAGAAGGAAACTGAGTCCAAGAGAGCTTCAATTATTTGCCTAAGACCACATAAGCAGGAAGTGGCAAAGCAGGAATTCAAAACAGGATTTATTAATTTTTTTTTTACTCTAAAGAATCCTTGCTACCTTACCACACAACCTCCTACCTCACTGGGTGATTACGAGGCTCAAATGAACAAGTTTTAAAAGTCTTTCACAAATGTTAAAGTACAATCTGAATTTTATTTATCCTATTTGCTATTTAAGCTTGAAAGAACTTGTATTTTAAGATTTTTTTTTGGTAGGATTCATTTTGAACTACTTAATGTCATCTTTCTAGAGGTGACCAAAGGCATTGAATAGGAAAATAGAACTGAGATCTAAAACCCAACTTTGACTGTTATTATTGTTGTTGTTGTCGTCATTACTATTATTTTTCCACTGCTATCTTACCCATGTTAGGAGAAATTAAGGAAAACTTCCCACACCATTGGGTAGACCAATTGGCACTGAACTTTGGGAATGATTTGGTAAGATTGACACAGCATGGAAGGGAATGGATGGACTCTAATCTTCAGTATCGGCAGGAAAATCCATATTAGTAAGATTACAGATCCATTTGAATATTTATTATTATTATTATCACTATTATCATTATTTTATCATTTAAAAAATTATCAATAGGATTCAGATTTTGGCAACAGCTCTCTTGATCTCTCAATTAAAACAAAAGTCCCATAGATCGAGGTCTGCGCTTCTTTGCAACATGTTTGAATACGTGACCTCTTTCAGTTGTCTGAAGCACTTGGTTTTCATTTGAGGTGTTACAGTCCTCCTGTTTCTTTTGTGACAAGGGCTTTTAATCTGGAATTGGATGCCCTTTTTTATTTATAGATAATTGATGGAAACCCAGCTTGTTAAAATCAAGACCAACAGCTCGGTGTACTCTGCCATACTTATGAGCTCAGTCATAGACTTTCGATTAGATTCCGCAAAGGTACAATTTATGCAGTGACATGTCAGAAACTTAATGTTGTTGTTTCCCCCCCTCTTAATGGAGAATTAAGACCCTCCAGAACCTAGGAGGCTCACATGTACAGAATCCCCACTGCTTGGGTGCAGAGGTCTCGAAAAAATTTAGTATGTGAGAAGGAGAACAAAGATTCTTAGTTGGGGGGAAAAATTGGATAGCCTGTGGCTGAGAAGCTGATTGGGACAGGTAGGCACAGTAGGGTGCGGGCTAATGAGGCTCTGGGCCAATGTGATGCACAGATGTTTAGCCAACCTTAGTTATGGCTCCAGAATTTATGCATGCCACAGCACCGTGGCCCCAGGCTATGTCTACACCAGAACATTTGGAGCAGTAAACTATAGGCAACATTAGGTTCAAATTAATCTATTACTCCCGAGCTGTGAAATGGGGGTTGCTTGTTTCAGAATTACATTGCCGGTGGGTGAAATGTTTTAGGGACATTTTAATGCAAGCTCATGGCTTGCCGAGCCGATTAAGAGGAGAAAGGGAAATTAGAACAGTGAGGAGAGCTGGGGCGGCGTGCATTTCTTAATGCTTAAAGTATATGAAACAAGAATTCTATATTTCACAGGCAGGTCGGCTCTCCTGTTGGCCACCTGCTGGGGCTGAAATATCCCACATCATAATGAAGGCAGGTTTTGTAGAATCTTGTAAATACTTTTGCCCAGCAATCGAAGAAAGCAGACAAAGGAAGATTTTGCTTCTTCTGATGATCTCAGAATATTGTTAGGTCTGCCCAGTCGATGGATAATTTATTAATTGGGTTCTTGAAAAACTATTGTGAGCGTTGATGTTGACTCCAACACCAATGCCCGTGTGGCAGGTATCCTTATTCAGTTTCATGGTGCTCTGGGAGGATGAAGTGCCTAAACCTGAATTGCTATCTCTTTGGGTCTAGTCTAACATATTTTGTGTGGGTTGAAAATCATCAGTTTCCCAGAATGGAAAGAAACCGTACTCTAAAAATATCCTAGATGCTTTGTCAATTAAATAGAGTTTATTCAATCAGGGGAAAAAAAACTGTTTGGAAGTATCTATAAAGAATTTTTTTTTACTATATTGTAGCTTTTCTTATAAAAACACTTAATTGAAATGCCTAAGAGCTGCTCAGCACAAAAGTCAATAAAAACCCTAGAATAGAGTTTATAGGGGTTGTCTATGTACATAATTAAATCCTTCAGGCACTTTAAAACTCTGCAAAATAAATGGTTATGCAAGAAAGGCCTGCTGAGAGAAGAAATGCTTGTATCAGCTTTAACCAGCTGCTGTGTGCTCCATGTTTCTGGGGTTGGAATGAGAAAGCTATTAGAACGGTCGAAGACTGCAAGCCACATACAAATCATCTTTGTTACTGACACGTCAGGGAGTACTTTATGGGGGCTGTCAGGGCCAATACAGAACTTGGTTTGTGCCTGGAAAAAAAAAAAAAAGACAAGTGCCCTTATTCAAAGAAGATGATGTTGGTGATCCAAACAACCCACCGTGCCCAATGGCAAGCGTTGAGGATATCCAACCATTCAAGCTCAAGAGGAAGTTTAATTTATGATTGCGATGATCTGGAATGAATATATGTGTGTGTTTGAGTTCTAGTTTTGATGGAATAACAAAGGTTAATTACTTGAAATAATCTAGGCTATGATAGGAGTGAAAGGGGAAGGCTGGCCTTAAGGTTGATTTCACCATTCTTTAGTGACTATGGTTTGGGGGAGTGGAATTATTACTGTGGGCAAAGAAAGGAGAGAGACTGAGACACAGACAGACAGACAGACAGACAGAGAATGTAACTAATAGAAAGAAGTATAGGTTTGTTTCTCTCTCTGGCCCTCAAAGTTATGATAAATGATAGCACAAGGAAAAGATAACCTACCATGAGGGTAGGATCACCAAGGCCAAATACTAAAACTCCCAGCTGACCAGCCCATACACTGCAGCCTCTGTTCATGTTTATTTTTTCTGCTCACTCTTGGTTTCGTCAATCAGTATGATAGACGATAAGTCCTGACTCGAGCAGCCTGCGTCCTGCTCTCTCACGGTGGGTAGCATGTTGTGGTTGGCGCCATATAGTCCAAGGATCGCCCGCATCAGAAGCATCAGGGGATGAGGTCCGGAGCAGTCTTCCAGCAGCCAGTTCCTTGGAGAATAGCAAGCAGGAGCGTTATCAGCACGAAGTAGCATTGCCAAGAAGTTGACCACACATTAGTAGCTTTGTTTGGGTAGGGTCTAGTGGGGGTTGGGGGTGGGAGTTATGTTCGCAAACTCCAGTCTCTTTCTGTTAAATTATCCCTGAATTTTAGCTTTAAAAGATAGCTTGTTCTTAAAAAAAAATGAAAAAAGGGAGCGAGAGAAAAGAAAGAGGAAAAAAAAGAAAAAGAGTATGAGAAAGAAAAAGATAATGAGAGAAAAGAAGGAAGAAAGGAAAGAAAGGAGAAAAAAGAAAGCATGAAAAAGAGAAAGGAAAGAAGGAAAGGAGAAAGAAAGAGAAAGAAAGAAAGAGAAAGAAAGGGAGAAAGGAAAGAAGAAAGAAGGGAAGGAAGGAAGAAGGAAATGAAAGGAAGGAAGAAAGAATGAAGGAAGTGAAAGGAAGAGAAAGAAAGAAAGAATGAAAGAAAGAAACTATGGATAATTGCCTTGGGCAATTCTATGACCAGATTTCTTGGGAGTTAGGAATTTGTAATGTATTGAACAGAGGTGCAAATGAACATCACTTGTAAGAAATACAAGGGAAGGGACACTCTCATGGTTCTGTCATTTGTTTCTAAATAAATTATCTCCTAATGCGCAAAATGGCATTTTTTTTTTAAAAAGCCTTTAAAGGAAATCTGTAAAACACAACGTTGGGCTTTGGTTAGCTGATGACATGTGAAATACTGCTCAGTAAGCCAACAGCTCATCAGATAAATGGAATTTCCTGAATGCTATTCACAGATCACTAATGTTGTTTATCTACTCTCTCAGCACTAATACTTTTCGCATTTCGTTTGAGAAGAAATTTGACTTTATTTTGCTTTCTGGAAATGTTGAAGGTTTTTTTTTAAATTTTAATTCTTTCATTTTAATTTTTTAGAACCTCTGAGACCATTAAAAAGAGAGAGAGAGAAAAAGAGAGCGCGAGAGAGAAAACCCTGACTTTTTTTTGTTTCACTTGAAGGAAGTAACCAATGTGAAATTCTTTTGATATCTTGTGATGCAACAGTGGTCAAACATTTCCTGTTCAACATTTTTTCCAGTGTTTTAGTGGTTCTTATTCCTAAGAACAAAAGCTTCAGAAATTTAGTGCTCCGATTTTTTTTTTCCCCAAAAAATGAGGAATTTCAAATAAGCGTGTGAGACTCCTCCCTTGAAGTAATTTGCCTGGGCAAGAGGTGATGCGGAAATTTGACAGTTTTCATTTGCATACTTCACGTGATTTCCCCAAACCGAGAATTTGTTTTATGTTACTGTGTGGAGAATATTGTTTTTCCACTTAAAGCTTACTCCAAAAGCAAAGCATGTACTCTCTGTTTATATCCAGTATTGTCCCCCATAACTGCTGATTTCTGTTAAAGTGAAATCCAACACTGGAATATTAGTTTTATTCCAGTTAATTATGTTACTGAGAGCTCATGAACCCTAAGATTTAGGGTTGGTCTGTTTCTAGTTATCCTGCCAAGTTTTTGACTTGATGGAGGGGGTCTGTTTCATTCTACTTGGCCTCCCAACCTTTCTAACCCCTGGCTTCCTCTTTTCCTGAATCCCAAGTTTACGTTCTCCCCTTCTGTGAGAAGATTGAAAGCTTATTCAACTCCAAAATGACTGCGTCCCAAAATATCAACAGCAATTTTTAATAGATCTTTGCCTATCAAAATATTGTTGCTGAATAATAGGGGGAAAAGGTATCATGGTCGCTGATAGGGAGGAATCTGACGATTAATAAAAAGCAGACAAAGAATTTGAAACAGTACGTTCCCTGTTACAATTTAGGCATTTTCTATGACTTTATTTAGAATAACACCTGCAGCTGCTCACATTGCTGGTGACTGAAATAATCCAGGTCCGTCCCGAGAAAGTATTACGATTTCATTGTGTTATTTGTGCTTACCGTTTTAGCTTTGCGTGCAGGCAAAAGCATTAGCTAAGTGTACGGTAGATAATAAAAGGGGGGATTTGGGTTCATCTGCTCCCCTTAAATCTGTCTAGTAAAATCTCCCTTTGTAATGAGAATGTGAGTAGCTCTGCAGCCAAAGGTAGCCCTTAGCGGTGGGTGGTGGTCCAGGCTGGCACTGGGAAAGCAGCTCCCAGATTCTACTGTGTTTCAAGGTTTATAGGAGATCTGGCCTCCGTGGAGACCCAAAGTCAACACAGACCTTCTAGGTTTCCCTTTGAATAAAGGAGAAGACGTGTGTGTGTGTGTGCATGCGCAGAGAAAGTCAGTGACCAAAAGAAATCATTCGTGCTCTGGGATCATCGACTTGTTGATTTCTTCCAGTGGACACCGATGATGCCCGTCAAGACTTAAAGCCACAAAGAATAGGAAAACCCATTTCTCTGATCTAACCATGTGGGTGTCTATGCCAGGGGCTATTTCTTCACGAATCTCACCAGAACAGCCCAGGGATCCAGTCCGGGTTGTAGCATTTTGCTCTTAATTGCTCTGGGCCCGGATAGGCAGAACTGAGGTGCCCTGTTTGTCTTGGGGTCAGAGTGGCAATCACAAGAGGGCCTTCAAGGCTATTCGCAGTCATCTGGTGAGATAAACAATATTCAGATGTCTCATGAGCATAAAACAAGGGTTTCAAGGTACTTGTCTAATTTCCTAAGCTGTACCCTGCTGAAGTTTATTTGGCCATTGAAACATTAAGCCGAACTGAACGGGGTCCTTTCTACTTTATAAAAATGTAGACAGGAAATTATCGGCAAATTGCTCTTTTAGAATTAAGGGCAGGAAATGAAGTTCAGCATCTGAATTCCTGTAGCTTCCACTTAAAAAAAAAAACAACAACAACAAATAACAGGGAAAGTCCTGCTAACATTGCCTGTACTTTTAGGACTGGACCTGGTTATAATAATACAATAGCTCGGGTTATGTGTCCTTTCTCCATCTCTGCCAAATTCCCACTGGTTTCAGGAGCACAACAAAATCCAACCTAAACGCTAGCCCATTGCTGTCTTATCAGCTCCTGAAGCTAGTTTTCTTTTATTCCTATTTTTTTGATCTTTAAAGAAATTAATTTTTATAGAAATATGTATCTATACATACACACGCTTATATTTATTTATGTAACCTTATTTACAGATTTGAGAATAATTGCCATCTTTGAGAAAGGAAGTAAGACGTTGCTCAAAGGTAATATTTAGAACTCGGGGATCAGGCATCTTTGGATGTCTCCGTGCTTTCCAATTCCGTGTACTTTTCCAGGTCTGAAATTCCAGGGCTTGTTATCCTTAGCAGTGATTACATTGCACTTATAGGAGGTATGTGTCAAATAGCTAATGGCTTCCCCCAAAGTGGACTACTAGGACTACCGGGATGCACTCTTAAAATGCTTTCCTTTTGGATAATGACCCCTTAGACGTCATTCGCAGACACGAGGCTATTAGGGTAATTGATAGATCTGCAGTGTCTGCTAGAGAATAATAGCACTTAATTTTCCTTAACATTTTTATTTTGTGGTTTTTATTTCTCCATATATCTCAAATACCCTCATATCCCTTAAAGTTTCCCGTCGCCATCTTACATTGTTTAAGTAAACCATGGACATAAATTCTCCTCCAACAAAATGATTTGCATCCTGCCTGACTGCTTTGATTACCTTTAAGGAAGAATGAATTGCTTTACATGAAATAAGAAAGAACCTCAAACCTCAACCAAACTTTGAATTGGGGGCTCTACTAAACTTTGGGAGTTTGGAAAACTCTGGTTAGTGTGGTTGGGGAAATACGCTTTCCTTTCAGGATGATTCCCATTTTCAGTATTTAGTCTCATTTTAAAAAATAATAATGATTACTATAGGAATTAGAAGGCTAGATTTAGAATTGAGAAGTTCTGGGTTCAAAATCTGACCGTGACATTTATTGTCTGTGTGACTATATGCAAGTCTTTTATGTTTCTAGATCTTCAGTTTCCTTGCATGCAAAGTAGGGCTAATAATATGTCATTATTATTCCCACAGAATTTGTGTGTCTCAGATGAAGACAACATGTGAAATGCTTTGCGAATCTGAAAGCCCTATAAGAAATGCCCGTTATAGTAATTGTTATTCCTATTTTTGAACACAGAAAAAGCGAGAAATTTCAAATTTCATAATAGAGTTGCTTTCTCTGGCTTGTTCTAAATATCTTTTAGAGTCCAACTAAATTTGGAGAAATGGAAGTCATTTTTAGTTCCTGTTGGTATGTCTACAGTGCTGTAGGTCAGTGCATCAGGAATTCAAGGACAAGCTGGATATGTCTTACTCTAGTGAGCTCAGAAGTATTTGCTGAGGTTCTCCTGTATATATTAGAATTGATGCTCTTTGGTACTCTAGAGCAGTGATTCCCAAAGTGGGTGCCACTGCCCCCTGGTGGGTGCTGCAGCAATCAAGGGGGAGCGGTGATGGCCACAGGTGCATTTATCTTTCCTATTAATTGCTATTAAAATTTAAAAAAAATTAATTTCCAGGGGCGCTAAGTCATATTTTTTTCTGGAAAGGGGGCAGTAGGCCAAAAAAGTTTGGGAGCCACTGCTCTAGAGGGTATTTAGCCTTCCAACATCTTGAAAGTCAGTTAAGTTGCATTTCATTGAATCATAGATTTAAAAAAAAGGATTTTAGAGACCATCTATCTCTAAGCTAAGTTCTACCTTACCTTGTTTTACACATGAGGAAACAGGCTCAGAAAAGTTAAGTGACTTGCCCAAGGTCACACAATAGTAAAATCAAGATTTGAACCCAGATTCTTTAATTTCCAATGCAACTAACTGTTCATCACATCATGTTTTTACCCTTGTTTGTCACTTTAATCCTGGAATTCTTATGACTGGTCTTCATTGAAGATACTAAACAGAAAGCAACAATTCATTTCTTCCTTGTCATTTCTGTCTTTCCTCCAAAACATATTAATATACTAGAGCCACCTCCAAACCAGATCATGAGACCTGATTGTTAAATGATCAGAGTGAGTATTTAGATGACAAAAATCAGCAAACGTTATATATCAGAGCTTGGTTTCTTATTTCATTGATCAGTTAGATTTAAGAAAGTGATGGAGAATTTTTTGATAATGTAGATTAAAGTTAAATGTCTGTTATGGGTACACTCCCCCCCAAAGAGATCGAATTATTAAATATTTACCAGCATATCCTATGAACTAGTAATACAAAACTATGCCTCCAGCCATGAAATGAATGTCCCACTTTTGACACCTTAGTCATAATTAAAGATCAAATGTGATCATGTACGTACAACTCTTTTCAAACCTTTAAGTTCCATATAAATGGTGGCTCCCATATGAAGCAGTTAGGTAGCAGAATTGATAACATGGTAGTATTGTAGTCAGGAAGATCTGAGGTCAATTCTTCCTTCAAACACTTTATGGTGCTGTGACCCTGGGAAAATTTCTTCAGTCTTTCTCTGCCTCAGTTTCCTTATCTAGAAAATAAAGATTTAATAATTATATATCTATATAATTTATAATAAGTATATTATGAATACATTATTTTATATTATATTTAGAATATATTATGTATATTTAGCTTTGTTATTTTTTTAATCATCCCTAACTCAGAGGGTTGTTGTGAAAATAAAATATGATTTTATCTATACATATAAATGTTACATATATGTTAGCCATTATTATCATTACTAACTTTGGGAGAGATTTCTTTTAACATTTTCCATTTTACAATTATACCATACAAATGGTGCATGGGAGTTCTTTGATTTTCCTTTTTCCAGATCAAAGAGCCAAGTTCAATTATGCTTCATTTAAAAGTCATCCAGTGTAGCTGTGTGACCCTGGGCAAGTCACTTGACCCCCATTGCCTACCCTTACCACTCTTCCACCAAGGAACTAATACACAGAAGTTAAGGGTTTAAAAATTTAAAAAAAAAGTCATCCAGTGTAACTTCAGCCTTCAAAATATGAACTGATGCTTCTAAAACTTCACTATCACTTTGTAAATTATTTCTGGAGTTTTCTGCAAATTAAAACTATTGTGACCAATTAATTCAACAATACCAATACTAATAGTAGTCGTAGTAGTAACTGACATTTTTGTAGATCTTTAAAGTTTGCACCCCCCCGAAACACCACCTTCTACACATAATTTTTTCTGATCTCCTCATATGTCAGTGTCCTTCCTCTCAAGCTACCTTGCATTTATTTGTATTTATTCTCCTTCTATATATTTGGTAGAAATTGTATGTCTTTGTAGTCATTCCCATTAGACTATAATGCATCTTGAAAGTTGGGATTGTTTTGTTAAATATATTTGTATTTCAACCCCTACCACAGGGGTAGAATCTTAGTAAAGACTTGTGGAGGGATGAATCCTCTCCATTTTATTGATGAGAAAACTGGGACTAATTAAATGCCAAAAGTAGTATCTGAACCCATGCCATCTTAATTTTAAGTTCTTTGGTTCATGTTACAGTTACAGTTAATTACAGTTGCTCTAGTCCTCAGGAAAAATAACCAGCACAACTTGGTGGTTGGACAAAATATAGCAGCGTTTTGTTTCGGAGTAGCAAAGAACTGGAAACAGTAGACACCCATCCACTGAGCATGTGAATTGCCAAGTTGAGAGTAACAAAACTGGTTGGGTTACATCAATGTTATGCTGTAAGAAATGATGAATGTGAAGAATGCCGAGAAGTCCAAGAAGACTTATATGAACTGACTCAAAGTGAAGTAGGTAGAACAATGAAAACCACATGTACAATGACTGCAACAATATAGATAGAACAACAATAAAGGAGTGGGCACTCAGTACTACAAAATTATAAAGGTCAAGCTTGCTCCCAAAGGGCACTTCCCCCAGTTTCCTTGTAGAGGTGGGGGTCTAAGGATATGAACACTGCTTATAATGTCAGATCCTCCCCAATATGTTTGTTAGTTTTGCAAACTTCCCCCACCCCCATAATTATATAGGTTCAAGGAGGCAGACTAAGTCTGATTTTTGTAGATTCTATTTTAAATGGGCTCTGTGATGATATGGACTCTTTTGGGAGCATCTAAAGGGTGCATTTTATTTAATAAACTTCTATTATTTCTTTCTCAGAGTACAGTTTCATTGGAGGTACTTAAATTGTACCTTCAGGGAGTGTCTTGGTGGCTCAGTGGATTGAGAGCCAGGTCAAGGGAAGGGAAGCCTGGGTTTAAATTTGACTTCAAACACTTTCTAGCCGTGTGACCCTGGGCAAGTCACTTAACCACATTGCCTAGTCCTTACTGCTCTCATGCCTTGGAAGCAATACATAGTATTGATTCTAAGGCAGAAAGTAAGGGTTTAAAAAATGTACCTTTCACTCCTAATTGTTAGGGATAAAAAGGTAAACATTTCCTCTTATTCATATGGAGCAATATTTCCCCTTCAGTTGAGGCTTCTCATTTGATAACTTAGTTTAAGCGTTAGGCTAGATCAGAGTAAGATTTGGGTATTAGTTCTGAGGTTTTCCTGGTGGTCCACCATCAACTATTGCATGATGGCTTAACATATCTTAGTCAATGTTGGATAAATAATCCTCTCTGCTAGTTCTACATCATTCTCCCTAGAGAGGACATTACTTGCTCAAGCTGAGAGACCATTCTATGTTTTATCCACGTATTCCTTCATGCAAGGAGGACTTCATCCAGATGTTTTGCTTATTTGCTTCTCAATTATGTGTATGAGATTTAAGAATTTATGAGGTCAGAAGTCAAGTAAAGGTCACAGTTCACAGGTCAAGTGGGGGGCTAAAATTTGCAAAACCAAAGAAACGACAGGACAGTGCCAAGGGAAAGGTCAAAAGTCAAATGAATGGCTTGGTATACTTGAAAGGAAATCCTCTGCTTCTTGAATGGCTAGGCACACTGAAGTATTTCAATATTCACCAGCAGAAATGCCAGGGGCCCCTTCGTCTTAGCAACTACTATCAACTTTTGGTGTATCTCTTGCTCTTCAAAAAGAAAGCCTCCTGTTTCATGGAATGTGAAATTCCACCTATACCTTTCCTCAAGGATACTATGAGATCCATCTAAGATAATCTGAAATTCAAAATTCTAGCTCTGACTTTATTGGAATTGTTTTATTATTATCATCATAATGATCATTATTATTAGTCCAGGCTTGGGATTTCCTTGGTATGGAGGACTGCCAGCGTGAACCTTTTCCACCAATACAAACCAGCTCCTTACCTATACCTTTAAGACTTGCAGTATTGCCTGGGACATTGAGGGGAGACACAGTGGTTTGTTTCCAGTCACACAAATGAGATATGTCAAAGACAGGTCTAGAACACTGAACCTTCCTGGCTGGTCCTTTATCCACTATATCATGTTGCCCTCTCTCTGCGGTGCTAGATTGTTTTTCCATATTCGTTTTATTTAAGGTAGCAAATGCTCCTACTTTGATGGGTTATATTTGTTCTAAAAGGCAACCAGCCTCAGTTTCTTTAGATGAAAATCTAAGGTCTCTTTGCGGTGTTTACCGTCACTCCTTCACCTTAGAGTCTACAAGCTCAGAATAAAATGGTAAAAAAAATTATAATTTATTATTAAACAATAAATTCTTGTATGATAGCACCTACCTCACAGAGTAAATGTGAAGATAGAATGGGATAAAGCTCTTTGCAAACCAGAAACTTTAAATCTCTCTATAAATATTACCTTAAAAAATGTTCTTCTTACATGGTGGCTATTCTGATCTTTCCCACCTAAACTGCTAGTGACTTCTCTCAGGAATGACTCTGTATATATGTTGTATTTACTTCTGTAGCTGCGTATCATTCTTCCAAATAGAATGTAAGTCTCTCAGGGACAGGAATGGTTTCGTCTTTGTTCCTGTATGACTCCAACTCAGGGCCTCGTACAAATTAGCCTCTTCATTCATGTTTGTTAAGTCAGAAAATTAAACCATAACAAGACAAAACAAAAAGAAAAGAGAAACCCAACACCCTTGAGCCTGGGCATGTTGTGGTTTGAAATCACATTTGGGCTCCTTCATCCTTCTATTCTGTTGCTGTTTGTTTGTTTGTTTTTCCACCAGACACTATTTCCTATACTTGCGTGGTTGTACATTTGTCATTAGCAATAAATGGTTGCTTGGGGTCTGGGGCCATTTTTGTCAGGGCCTTGTTTTATAGATCTTGTAAAGTAACCATTCTTTAAAAACAAAGTATTTAAGGGAAGCTTCTTTCCAAACCCTCTAAACATACATCAACTCAGAACAACTAGTGCCTAATAGAAATGAATGAAACTGTGATCTCTAGCACTGAAGACAAAAATCATTTAAAAAGAAAAAAATACAAAGAATTCAGCTTTCTATCAAAAGCACTGCAAGGTCTTTCTGTGATTTATTTGGGGAGAACCAATTACTGGGGTAGCCCATTTGCAGGTAAAAAATCTCATTAATGTTAATAGGAGTCAAAGGAAAGCCAGTAAGAATTTTGCGTGCGTTAGAATCAAAGAACTCGGCTCTAAATCATACAAGAAGCACTATCATTGTCCAAAGAAGTGTTTACTTTTCCCAAGTTTTGCCTTCCATATCATTCTCATAAATTTCTTTTTTTGATATACACTTTGAAAAGTTAAAGCCATGAGCCCTGAAGGATGAAATATTGCAAAGCAATTAAAAACAACTGAAGTGAGACTCTAAAATATGGGAGTTTTCCAAAGACGTGAACAATATTTAGAGAGCTGGTTAATTTTAATTCTACCAGGAACTATAAGTCTGGGCATTAATAGGCTTAGAGTGATAAAAACCATCATATAGTATGCACATATAGATGGCATTGTCAAAGAGAAGCAATTAGTGGCAGAGGGAGCCTCGGTATGCCCACATATGGTGAGCAGGTTGAATCGTGAAATACTGCCAGGAGTGAGAGCCAATGACAAAAAAGAGAGGAGCCGTGCTACTGTTTTAACTTATTTAAACAACATAAAATAAATGCTTTACACAGAAAGCAATCAATGTACTGAGATGAAATAAAGAGGGGATTTTAAAATAGTGAATTGATTCAGTTTTCTCTTACAAAGACAATTTCCCTTCCCTTCCCTTTTTTCCCCTCCTCACCTTTCTCCTTCCACACTTTTTTTTTAAACCCTTAACTTCTGTGTATTGGTTCATAGGTGGAAGAGTGGTAAGGGTGGGCCATGGGGATCAAGTGACTTGCCCAGGGTCACATAGCTGGGAAGTGTCTGAGGCCAGATTTGAACCTAGGACCTCCCGTCTCTAGGCCCGACTCTCAATCCACTGAGCTACCCAGCTGCCCCACTTTCCACACTTTCTTCTGTTCTTCCTCCTTGTTTTTCTTACATTTTCCTGCTTTAAATTTTTTCTCCTGGTATCTTTGATTTCCTTTCTTTACTCTTTCTAGTTTCTTTTCTCTTTCTGATTTTCTTGAAATTGGATAACCTACTTATTTGACTGAATTGACATTTTGGTTTTTTTGTTTTTTAAAATCTTGATTTCTATAGGACATGCTTTATTTTGATTTTTCCCTCAAATCAAAGATGAAAATGAATGAAATATCTTTTTTTTTTAAACCCTTGTACTTCGGTGTATTGTCTCATAAGTGGAAGATTGGTAAGGGTGGACAATGGGGGTCAAGTGACTTGCCCAGGGTCACACAGCTGGGAAGTGTTTGAGGCCGGATTTGAACCTAGGACCCCCCCATCTCTAGGCCCGACTCTCAATCCACTGAGCTACCCAGCTGCCCCACTTTCCACACTTTCTTCTGTTCTTCCTCCTTGTTTTTCTTACATTTCCTGCTTTAAATTTTTTCTCCTGGTATCTTTGATTTCCTTTCTTTACTCTTTCTAGTTTCTTTTCTCTTTCTGATTTTCTTGAAATTGGATAACCTACTTATTTGACTGAATTGACATTTTGGTTTTTTTGTTTTTTAAAATCTTGATTTCTATAGGACATGCTTTATTTTGATTTTTCCCTCAAATCAAAGATGAAAATGAATGGAATATCTTGATGAAATGTAAAATTCTCTTTTTTTTAAGATTGTAACTTGAGTATTTAAGTAAGGCCTAGAGGATACTCATCTTTTTAGAACACTAATGTGAAACCTGCTTTCCAGTTTGGTCTTCGTGAGATCTTATTCTACAGCAAACTTGTGCCTTTGTTTTTTTTTCCTTTGAAGAAAATGGTACCATAAATACATTCTTACCAGCATTTGACCCGGTAGGGCACATTTACATTTCAGCTTTTTAAAACCATACACCTGTCACAATAAAATGGAACAGGCACGTTGTAACCTTATCTACTAAACTATCAATTTTGTGTCATGTTCTAGTGAAGTAAATACAAGTGATAAATGCAAGGATTTTAAAAACCTGATAACCAGCCATCCTACCCCCAAAACTTAGCAAATGGGTTCATTTGCCATTGCTTTTTCCATCACAAAAGTCGCATTCCCATGACTAATTTGTCAAGAGCTTAGTTGTAGAGTGCCACTCCACAACAGGAGGGACTATGGCATAGCCTTCTTGAGCCGTGTTCTGGAAGTAACATTTGGTTTGGCTTCTTCTTCGGTGCTTAGAAAATAGTGGATTCTTAATAAGTCTTTATTGATTGATTCTCCACTTCGATTCTATTGGTTTTGCTTCTTAATCTAATTTTTTTGTTGTTTTGTCTCTTGAGAACTGTAGCTAAAAACTATAGCTAAAAAATGGTTTTCCTGGCGGAGAAATAAAAAAGGCAAGTCTTGAGATGCAGAGAATACAGTGATTTCCCATCTATAGGGGATTGCTGGTCTGTTCTTGCTAGATTAAAGAACATTCTACCAGTAGTTGAATTTGAATGAGAAAACAGACATTCATTTGGTTGAATTAATATAAAAATGTTATAAAAATAATATAAAAATAATAAAAATTTGCTTAGCTTTCATTTAAAACTATAATGTACAGGCAACTTGTTGGGCAATGTTAGCTAAACTATTGAACCCCGCTGAGCCTAGGACTAGGCTAAATGGGTATATGAAGAGTCAAAGCAGACCTGGGTTCTAATCCCATTCCTGACACTATTCTCTCTGGATCTCAGTTCCCTTATCTGTCAAATTTGAGTGTTGAACTAAATGTCTCTGAGGTGCCTTCCAGCTCTCAACATATGATCCTATGATCTTTCTCTGTAAAGTGGGCTACTAATGCTTATGACACTTCACTTCTGAGTCTGAAATAAAGATCAATGAGTTGATGTTTGTAAATTACTTTTGGATCTTAAAGGTTATATGTACCAGTTCTGATAATTCTTTGGGAAGCCTGTGCAGCTCATCTCTATTTTTGATCATTATTCACAGCATGTTAATGTTTACCCAAATATTCTCTGTCTCTCTGTCTCTGTCTCTCTGTCTCTGTCTCTGTCTCTGTCTCTGTCTCTCTCTGTCTCTCTCTCTCTCTCACACACACACACACACACACACACACACACACACACACACACATATGTTCGTTCAAAGCCCAGGTTTCTTTTTTTCCTAACAAATAGCCTGGGATAAACTAAAATACCAGATGACTCAGATCATCATATTTTAGAGTAAATAGCCTGAGGGGGCACCATCCAGTCCTGATAGCTTCCATGACTCCAAATGCTTTTTGGTGTGGACATCTGCAATTATGCTACTTTGGGGACCTAAATGTTGGATGGAGCATCCCTCAAAGGATGCTTTAGAGTGACCTACAATAATTGAAACCCAGAAAAACTGGGATCAAACACCCACCTCTTTCATTCGGATTTGGAAACAGGAAATGAGTTAGTGTTCCTCATCTCAACTGGAAGCCGAGCTCTGACTCTAACAATTACAGAGCATATTTACTCCGTGTCCAAAATGTGAGGAACCCAAGACTTCTTGTGCATGATCTGCTGGGAAACTGACTTGAGTGAATGATGTAGAAGAGAACATAAGGGAACCGAAGTTTGGGATTCCACTCTCGAGCAGATCTCTCTATATTCATGGGTCTGCTAGTAACTAAATGGGGATTGTTCAAACCAGTTTAGTCCAAGGAAGGCCAAATCACTAGAGTAGTAACTAAGGAAAATTGGCATCATCAAGGCTTTGGGCTCTGAATGTAATATCACTGAAGTTTGGAGCAGCTTGATTTTTATTCTTTTCAAGTGTTCTCTTTGAAAACCATTCCACTTCCAAAGCAGTGCATAAACACGTCTGAGCATGAGCTAGCCTCTTAAACATATACACAGTGTGCATACACATCTATGCATCATACATGTGGACATATAGTGTAATATACATGCTACATGCATGCATATATGTATTATACATGCACATGCATGTATTTTTCAAATGGTTCCTAGCACCATGAAAAATGCGGTCTTGCAACCCAAATTTTGCTCTCTGGCTCATTTACTCATGTAAACATGATGTTCTCTGTTGACATGTCCGATGGTCTTCCCTCCAAGTCCACCAGCTTGCTCTGATCCTAATGCCAGCTGCCATAGTTAAGTTCTTTGATTTTTTCCACTTTCCTTTCTTTCTTTTTTTAAAGGATCAACCTTTCAGCTATTAAATTGGCTCCCAACAAGAGCTTTTGTTGTGGTTTGCTTATATCATACTTGGAAGGATGGTGAATAATAGGTTACAGTGATAGAGCTGGAAAATTTCAGAAACACTGACCCTTGTTTCCAAGTTGTGTTTTTTTTCTCTCTTACTTGATAGAATAGACTTTTTTTTTTTAATATGCAAAAGAAAATCCAACCTTTGAATAGCACAAAAGAAACCACCGATCCTCTGGAAGACACAGAAGAAATCAAAGATAGAGTTTGGTAGGAGACAGAGGGCTGGACTGGGAGTCAGGAAGACCTGAGTTTGGATCCCGCCTTAACTACTTCCTAGCTGGGTAACTTTGGGGAAATCCCTTTTCTTTGAGTCGCTGAAGACCTTTTATGGCCTTTTATATAAATATCTGCTACTATGGCTATATTTTTATCGTTAGGATTGTTGTGATTTTTATCATTCCTGACATTATTCATTACCGTATACCTCTGAGGATTATCTTTTCTCTCAAAAGTCTTAATGTAATTTGGAGAGACAAGAGTTGTGAGAAACAGAAAATCCTGGGAGACTGTAAGGAATATGGGTCAGGGTAACATCATTTCGGAATGGTAGAAGATCAGATAAGAGAAAGATCAGTGTGGCCTCTGGTCCTTGGAAAGAGTGGCCACCAGAGTAGAGGCTGGAAAGGTGGGTAGTGTTTGTTTACAGGGAGACAGGACATTTTATGCAGAAGTTCTCAGAATGTTGCTGGGATGAAAGTTGAAACAGCAAGGCCTCCCTATGGAGATTAAACAACTTTAAGAAATCACTAAAGGGGCCATCTGGAGAAACACTCCAAGGCACTGGGTCTGATACTCACTGGTCTTTCTCACTTGTGAAAGAAAGCCAACTTATCACTGGCTCATGGGGAGTACATAAAGTATATAAAATAGCCTCAGGGGAGAAATTCTCAAACTACATGTACTATCCTTATATTATTGACTCTAAAAGGTAGAAGTCACATGTTCCTGAGGTGGTAGAGTAAAGAGAGAGCTGGACCTGGTGTCAGGAAGACCTGAATTCAAATCCTGTCTCAGAAGCTTGAAGTGAGCCCCCCCCCAAGTTTTAGCCCAAGTTTCTTATTCTGTAAAATGTGGATAATTATAGCACCTAAATCATGGGGTTGTGATGAGGATCAACTGAGGTACGATTTGTAAAGCATTTTGCAAATAATACATTTAATAAATTCCTAAATAAATGCTAGTTATTACTATAATTATAACATAATCATAATGAATATGATTGTAGTAGTAATTTGGGTCCCTAGGGCCATATTATCAGACTGCTGTTGAATATTTCTTAAAAACTGGGCTGGGATACACTAGACAGCAATTACATTTTTTATCTCTGAGCCCTACATAGTAAGCAGCATGTTTCCAGGTGAAGGAAGAAAGTCCTGATAGTCTAACCTGCTGAGAATTTGTACAGCCTGCTTTGGAGAAGGTCAAGTCTATTGAAAGAACCATGAAATGAACCGCTGAAAAGATCACTGAATTTGAAAGTAGGTCATCTGGTAAATGATCATTGGGTCTAACTCGGACCTGAACAAGGATCCTCTCTACCACCCATAGGTTAAGTGGTCAACTGGGCTTTTATTTAAAGACCTCGAATGAGGGCTAACCCACTATTTGTAGAGGGAGCCTATTCCACTTCTGGAAGGCTCCAATTGTTAGGAAGCTTTCCCTCCCTGATATCAGTTTAATGTGGACTGATTTGTCCTTCTGCCCATCACTGCCAGCCCTGGTCTATCCAACATTCTTAGGTAGCTTCTTAAGACCACTGAGACTTAAACTTAAAATTGTCCACTGCAGGGGGCAGCTGGGTAGCTCAGTGGAGTGAGAGTCAGGCCTAGAGACAGGAGGTCCTAGGTTCAAACCCGGCCTCAGCCACTTCCCAGCTGTGTGACCCTGGGCAAGTCACTTGACCCCCATTGCCCACCCTTACCAATCTTCCACCTATGAGACAATACACCGAAGTACAAGGGTTTAAAAAAAATTGTCCACTGCTATAAAAGAGTAAAACACTTTGTAGAAAGCTACAGGTCATCTCTGAAGACTGTAAGCATTCTTTGTCACAAATCTTCTTAAGAAAAGGCTTACCTCTTACACTATTTGCCACCGGAAAGAAAAGGCTAGTGATGCTGAGTTGGGTTGCATGTGAATCTTTGGGGTGGATTCAACTCAAAGAAAACATATGGAAGGAGGGAATAATCATTAGTCTTGGGGAAAGAGGGAAGATATGGTTCTTGAGAATAATTAAGGAAGATGAGATGTAGATTCAAAGAGAGGGAGAATATTGGTTAAAGGATATTTAGTAGACTCTAGTTAAGGAATGAAAGAAAGGGTTGGTACATAGAGAGAAGGTTAAAAAGCAACCCTGAAAGAATACCATCACTTGTGCCCCACCCCAAAAAAGAAAAAAAATCTTTTTGGATTATAAATGCAAAGTATTTGTAAACCTCAAAGTGAAATTGAATATTTTTGAGTTTTGTATTTTTCTTTTCTTCCTGATTTTTCCCATTTTGTATTTTGGTTTTTGGTTCACATACATGATTTTCTGAGTGTAGGGAACTCCCTGATGTAGAAACTCCTGCTACTTCCATACAGTAAGTTAATCAGTAAGTACCTACTACATGCTAAGCACTGGGGATAGAGAGAAAAAAATATAATCTCTCTCCTCCAGGAGCTTACATTTGTATAAATGGAGATTTTGAACCCCTAAAACTACATTACCCAAAATTCCTTCCTGTATTACCTAGAATGCTTTTCCCTTTGTCCACCTTTGCATAGTCACATTTTGTATGAGTTCTGAGGGTCTGCCTCTCTCTTCCTCTTTTGCTCTCGCAAGCAGACTGGGTTAGATAACTGTCTTACTTTAGTTATTATTAATAAACTTTATAAAATAGAATGCTTTAGTTATTGTATATTAATTTTAATCTTCATACAATCTCATGGCAGACACCTTTATAGTCACTCAGTGTAGGCTTGAGGAAACCTTAAAGGGAAGGCACTTCAGTTAGGGGACCCAAAAAGGTCTCTTGTGGACACTGGCACTGGAGAAGAGTCTCGAGTTCTCAGAAGCCAAGCTGAAGAGGGAAACATTCTCTATATGAGAGATAGCCAATACAAGAGCTTAGAAATGGAAGATGGATATGTGTGAGAAGCAAGATTAGCTCCGTGTGATTAGACCACAATTTATGGTGGGTAGGAAAGTATAAGAGTACATGGCAAGGACAATAAAGGGCCAGTTTGGCTTCGAAAGACCAAACAGATGAAGATCAGAAACCTGTTTGTAATTGTGTTGTTTTTTTTTTCAGAGAGCTGCTTGTTTACACTGAGTCATTAAGCTAGTATATGCCAGGGGCAAGACTCAAACTCAGGTCTTCTGAAGTTGAAGGCTGGCTTGCTGTCCTCTTTAACACACAGCCTCTCCTACTTAGTTTTATGGAGCCTTAGTCAAATCATATTTTAAAAAAATATATATTTTGGACTCAGATTAGAATTTGTCATGAAAAGGACCCAAAGAGTGAATCAGAAAGCCACAGAGCTAAATATTTTTACAAAATTAAAAAGTTAAATAGGATTTAAATGAAAACCACACCTGACTGTTCTGGAGAGGGAGAAACTCCCTGCAATGTCACATCTAAGACTAGAAACCTTGTTCTCCCAGGCTAGAGGGAATTCCAGCCCCGCTCCTTGTTTAGACACAATCAAGTACCTTTTATTAAGTGGCTGCTGCCTGCCAGGCACAGGACAGAAGGATAAAAATGAACAAGCTCTGTCTTCAAGAAGGCTGCTTTCTATTGGATTATCTTGTGGACAGAGAGCGCCTTTGGAAGGTCTGTAGGGATATTGGTGTTGAAGAGGGGGTCTAGGTGCACCTTGACCTGCCTTCCCAAGACTAAGTTCCCCAGAGTTGTCAAGTCTAATATCCAGATAAGCTTATAGGGACCCAAAGAACTTTGTTTTTGAGATCTGTGAGAGCTTTGTTTCAGAGGGGATTGGGTGCGATTTGCGCTTGCCTTCTCTGACAAACTCTTAATGGCAGATGGTTCACCAGTAAAACCCTTGGAGGTGAGAATATGATTCTCAGCACATTTCTAAATAAATCGGCTCAGCAGTATCAAGGCAAAGAGAGGGGAGGAATCCTGGCAGTTTGCTCAGCTGCAGAGCTGATTTTTTTTAAAGCATCTCAAAAGATTTTTATAGTCAAGAGATCATTGGCATGGAAGGCAGAAGCAGCTTACCTAGTGAAGTTAACACATGTACTAAAACCAAATGTGCTGATCTGTATCCACCCAATTGGTGCTCATTTTATCCAGACTGTATATGGGTGTGTGTGTGAGAGAGGGAGACAGAAAGACAAGCAGATAGACAGACAAACATAGACAGAGTAACATTTAGCACAATGCTTTGCAATCTGCCTCAACTGATTTCCACTTAATAAATGATTAGTTGATTGACTCTGTATGTGTGAGAGTGAGTGAGTGTGTGTGTGTGTGTGTGTGTGAGAGAGAGAGAGAGAGAGAGAGAGAGAGA
>NC_058132.1:668743205-668762320 GCF_016433145.1 Gracilinanus agilis | reverse complement strand
CTTCTTCTTCTTCATCTTCTTCTTCTTCTTCTTCTTCTTCTTCTACTTCTTCTTCTTCTTCTTCTCTTCTTCTTGTTCTCTTCTTCTTGTTCTCCTTCTCCTCCTCCTCCTCTTCCTCTTCCTCCTCCTTTTTCTCCTCCTCCTCCTTCTCCCTCTTCTCCTTTTTCCTCTTTTTCTTCTTTTTCCCTCATCTCCCATCTTAGAATCATTACTGTGTATTGGACCAAGGCAGAAGGGCTGGGCAATGGGGATTAAGTGAGTTGCCCAGCAATCCAAGACATCTCGTCTCTATTGAGCTACCTAGCTGCGTCCTAGGGCTTCTGAAATTTAGATTAATTCTTTTGATTATTTTTTAAAGTTCATCGTCCCTATCTGCTCCCATTACTCTTGCTATGCCTGCTTCTCCTTGCATCTGGGAGGCTTAATAAAATAAGTCTTAACACAATAAAATGGTGAGAGATTCATTGAACTAATTACTTCATTAGAAAGGACTTCAGGGGGCAGCTGGGTAGCTCAGTGGATTGAGAGCCAGGCCTAGAGACAGGAGGTCCTAGGTTCAAATTTGGCCTCAGACACTTCCCAGCTGGGTGACCCTGGGCAAGTCACTTGACCCCCATTGTCCACCCTTACCACTTTCCCACCTAGGAGCCAATATACAGAAGTTAAGGGTTTAAAAAATATTTTAAAAAAAGAAAGGACTTCATTTAGTCCCTGAACAGGAATATATAATGTAAAATATCCAAATAATGTAAAATATTCAAATATATAATGTAAAATATTCAACTCATTTAGCTTCCATATGGAAACTTAATGTGGGGAACTTACCACTTCTCAAGGCAGAAATGAATAGAAAGGATTAATTAAGTATTCACCCTGTGCTATAATAATGTTATAGGGCAGCTAGGTGGTGCAGTGGATAGAGCTCCGGGCTTGGAGTTAGGCAGACTCCTCTTCTTGAGTTCATGTCTGGCAGAGACACTTCCTATTTGTGTGACTCTGGACAAGTCACTGAATTCTGTTTACCTTAATCCACTGGAGAAGGAAATGGCAAACCGCTCCAGTATCTTTGCCAAGAAACCTTCCAATGGAGTCACAAAGAGTTGGGCATGCCTGAGAACAACAACTACAACAAAATAAGAATAATCTAATGACTAGGGAGTTATTTCTGATGTCAACCTTCCATTGGCCTCCTTATCCTTTTTAAGAATTGTTCCTAATTCAGCTTTCAGGAGGCTAATCCCTCCCTCAAAGAATTAACTTTCAAGAGAGATGACATTCCAATGAAAGACACCATCAATTATTTATCTCATGTTAGAAACCAAAGTGTAGGTTTTGTCATGGTAAAAGCAAACAAATTAAAAACAAAAGCAAAACCCAACAACCTCCTTGCCTTAAAAACAAAACAAAAAAATAAAAACAACAACAACAAAAAAAAAAACAAGAAAAGAACCAAATCTATGAACATTGAAAATGAATTTGGGTGATAGAGGTTCTCTGCCCCAAGCTTGGAGAGGCAACTATAGAGATGATGGTCTCTTCTCGGTCAAAAAGCTGCACATTTATGTGGATGAAGATTAAAAAAATTATTTGTTTTTCAACCTAAACTTCTCAGTTTTCTTTTCTCCTTCATAGTATCATAGTGCTGTGAAAATGAATAAACTTCAAAGTCCTAGTACATAAGAATTGTATTTCCAATAATGTTTGCTTAGGTAAATGTTCCTTATGTTTTCTCATTGATTCTTGGTCAAATTCAATTTCCTCACACATAGTCTCTTAGATACTGAATCACACTTAGAAGGTTCCAAAGTTCAAGGAGGGGTTGAGAATTTTCCCTGTCTTTTCCCCAAAATATTTATTTGTGTTTAAAACATTAAAATGAACCAAGGATTGTGTGAATAAATATATGTATATACATATATATAATTTTATTTTATATGTATGCATATATTTCATTATATATATATATATACACCTACATATTAATATATATGTGTATGAATGAAATGGAGGAGGGGTAAGCCTTGTCTTTTCACTGACTCTGGAATCAGAGGATCTGAGTTCAAAATTCCATCGCTGATGCTTGCTACTCGACTTAGGTACATCATTTAATATCTTTGTCCTTCATTTTTCTCGGCCTTAAAATGAGGGCATTGAACGAGATGGCTTCTAAGGTCCTTTCCATCTCTAGATCTATGAACCTATAACTATGTGGGGCTAGTTGGGTACAGTTCATTATATTTTCAGCAAGTTCATCACTGAGTCATTTCCTTTAGCCACTGACCAGCCATCCTAAGTCACTGACCAGCTACCAGGTTCCTGGATCCCGCCAATATCATTTCAGTGGATCTCATCTCCCTGATTCCATGATTTCTTCCAAGAGGATAATTACCTCTTCTCACCTCTTTTTCACCCTCTCTAACCCTGGTTTGGTTACTTCCAGAAATCCTGCACAAAAGAGTTTAATTGAATTGCCGCTGCACCATCTCTTGACAATATGTGACAAGACAACAGTAAGTAGTACAGCTGGAAATGAGGCTCTATTGGTTAGCCTTCAGGCTTGCTACTTGGCTGGCCAACCTCCAGACTCCTCCAAAATTGAGGGAGTCTGGAGTGATTGCCTGGATTTGACTCCAACCTAGAGTGGTTTCTATTCCAAAACTGAAGATAAAATGAAAAGCATTTAGAGGACTATGACAGTAATAGTAGACTTGAACCTTTTGATATTTTGAGCTTTGTAATGAGATTTTTTATCTTGTCCTGGAGAAACCACAGCTAGCTGATTTGGAAGGAGTCACGAAATCAGGGAGACGAGATCCACTGAAATGATATTGGCGGGATCCAGGAACCTGGTAGCTGGTCAGTGACTTGGCTGAAGGAATGGTCCAGATATAGAGGAACAGAGATGAATCTGTCCTGTATACTTTGGAAGGTAGAATCAATTCTTGTCTATGCTACTAAAATACACCTTCAATTATTTAACACAATACTCTGCATTGTTTCATAGTAGATGGATTCAATCAATCAATTGGAATTTTAATCATACAAAGTATATTTATTGATTGGGAAATACCATCAGATTAAATGTATTTGTTTTCCTGTAATATTTGATCTGGGTATAACATCCTGAGATGTCTTGGAGCCAGGAAAACCTGGGTTTGGGTTTTACTTCTTTGTACCTGGCACAAGTGTCTTTACTCTATGAACGATCTCCATCTTAGCCTTTTAATAGCTTCTTTGTACATAGTTGTTGGTATGTTGTCTTAGGCCATTAGACTGAACTTCTTGAGGATGGGGACTATATTTACTTTTCTTTGTATTCCCAGTACTTGGAACACTGCCTGACCCATAGTAGGCACTTAATCAATGTTTATTAACTGACTGACTTCAACTTTCTCATTTTATAAGTGGTCTTGGTAGGTGGAGTTTCCTCAATTGGGAATTTCATGAGAATAAAGTCAGAGACACAGTCCTTGCCCCTATCCTACATATTCTCAATGATCCGTGAATTCTTTTGAGTGATATCCTTTCCAATACCACACTCCTGAACCCACTCCAATCATAAACTCCAGTGGTTCCCTGTCATCTCCAGGGTCAAATACAAAGTGCTCTATTTGCCATTCAAAGCCCTTTACAACCTAGAACCAGTGACACTGACCTTCTAGCTGTTCCATGAACAAGAAATTTCATTTCTCAACTCTGGACATTTTCTTTGGCTGTCCCCCGTGCCTAGAATGTTCTCCCTTCTCTTCTCTGCCTCCTGGCTTTTCTGACTTTCTTAAAGACTCAGCTAAAACTCCACCTTCTACAGAAAGTCTTCCTCAACACCTCTTAATTCTAGTACCTTCCCTTTATTAATTATTTTTTATTTATCTGGCATATAGCTTGTATGTATATATTTATTTGTTTGTTGTCTCCTCCATTAGATTAGGAGTTCCTTGAGGTCAGGAATTGTTTTTTGCCTCTTTTTGTAATCCCAGTGCTCACTACAGTGTCTGGCACCTCATAGCAGGCTCTTAATAAATGTTTATTGATTGATTAATTGATTTCTTTATAAATTGCATGTGTTTCCTTAGGGCAAATTATAAAGATGAATAAACTCAATCTGTTGACTATTCACAACAGATGTTGTGAACTTCTTATCAAGTTTGGGAAATACACATTTTTCCTCTCTCTCTCTCTCTCTCTCTCTCTCTCTCTCTCTCTCTCTCNTGGCTTTCAAGGGAAATTTAATTTGTATCCCTCGTTTATACTCAACTCAACAGATTGTTGTGGTGTTAGTCTGAAAAGTATTAGATGGCCGAAAAGCCCATGAGCCCTTTTCAGTTTTCCTTATTTTGTATGGGCCCAGAAGCCCTATTTCTCAGTCACTGGTGGATCACAAATCCCCGGCATTTTAAATTCATTCCAACTGTTTTAAAATTAAATCACAATGTAAATAATGGGAGGTCTGAATGTATTTAGGATTCTGAGAACTGTGTTCTCTCCAAGTAGACTGTGACTTTTGTTATTGTAGGTGCTTTCATTGAACAACTCTAAATAGCCAACTGGGGCAATGGATCACAAGAATGGGATTTGTAGGAATAGTGGACATTTATGTATTAAAATGAAAACTGATCATACAACAGTTCTTTCTACATGGGAGACATGACATAGCAACACCATGCTTTTTTGGACCTTGAGATATTATAGTTTTCCCCCAAGGGCTAGTTGATTCTTTAAAAGATATCCTTTACATAGGAATGATCAACTTTTAATGGTCTCCCTAGCCAAGTGATCATAAGAAATTCCCTTTTTTTCCTATATCTGCCTTCACTTGGCATTTGCTTCTATTTTTACCATTTTTTCCTCTTTTCTTCTCAGATTTTATCTCTGTCAAATAAAATAACAATACCAATAAATAATGATAATAATACTTTAAAATAATAATTATAATTATATATAAATTGTAATAATTCTTATAATCAGTATTAACACATAATTATTTGAAGTTTTTAATATTTTACATGCATTCTCAGCCACTCTATGAGGCCAGTGATCATATGTTTTTATTCCCATTTTATAGATGTGAAACTGAGGCTCCCAGAGACCCAGGGTCACATAGTCAATAGGCAAGGCTTGAAGTCAGGTCTTTTCTTCCTGGCTTCAATTATAGAACTCTTTGTTTTCCTGGTTATTAAGATGTGCCACAGCTATTATAAAATAGGTATTTCTGCCGAAGGGATGGACCAGGGAGCCATTCTAGGATAGAGAAGTATCCCTAGAATTTGTGCAGCAGGAGAATAGACCCCCTGACAGATCCTTATTTCTAAATGTATGTCTGCCATCTTTCCCACTAGAATGTAAACTCCTTGAGAACAAAGATGACTTTTGCTTTGTCCTTTCCAGTGCTGAACAAAGTAGACACTGAAAAAAACGCCTAAATACTTGTTGATAGGTTGACTGATCTCTCATGGTGCCATTTACCAGGAAAGCCCTCATTTCTACCCCTTGCCAAATCCACTTCATCCTAGCTGGTCCTTACCCTGCTGGAAGCCCATCAGGTTTGATCAGGGAGAGTTCCTATTCCCAGTATTGCCAACGGGAAAAAGTGATGGGCAAAGGCAAATCCCCAATAGGAGGAGATGAATTCTAGGGCAAAGAGGACTATAGCTTAGACTTGAAATTGAGGAGATCTCAGAAAGACAAACTCATTCCTGCCCTCAAGGAGTTTCTATCGTAGCAGGGGAAACAGCTCAGATCCATAGAAAACAACACCAAGTACATACAAGAAATCTCAGGAACAGGAAAGACAGTACCTCTAAGTGTTCTTTCTGCATCAAAAGGTACCTCCTATTTCAACCAGCTTAATTCTTGGGAACTTTTGGAAGCCAGCTGCCTGTCAGAGAGGGAATACTTCTCTCTGCTGCATTTATACCATTGATTGCAAACGGAACTCTGGAGATAAGACATTTTTCAACGCATAAATAAGACTTTACGTTGTCAGATCTATTTTCTGATTTCTTAATATTCCTTGCCTTTGCATTTTTTTAAAAAATATTTTAAAATCTAATTGTTTCATGGAAGAAGGCACTGTTCATTCTTAATGGGATTTCTCTTGATTCAATTTTGGTGTGTCCACAATACGATTATGAAAACAATAATTTGATTTAGAAATCTTTTCTGCTCTGCCAGGGTTACAGTGCGGAGTTGGAGATAAATGACCAGAAGAAAACTTCACAAAATTAGTGTTTACACTTAATCTGGCAATGAGCTATAATTTGATTGGTAAAAAATTCATTTGGTGTACCTCTGGCCCTGTGCTGCTGGGTAATGAAAATTTATATCTGCGTTTCAGACATCTGGGGCGGACCTGACAGCTTTGGGGCTGAATGAAAGATGATGTCACACTGACCCCTGTCAGCATTTCCTCACAGACTGGTTACCCAAAACCCAGCAGCAGTCACACTTTTTTCCCCGCCTTTCCCTTGCTGGAGCAGACTCTCATTTTATTTTGGAAGGTTAATGACACTGTAAATCTAATAGGCCACTTTAGTGCCATCATGTGGATATTAAAAAGTCCCGTGAATGGGCTGGACACCATGGGCAGGCTTTGGTGCAGTCTGATGGCAGGAATGGGAAGCTATAACAAGGCTTGGAGAATGGGAGATGTTTTCAATTAATTACAAAGCTGTAGCTGCCTCTAAATTAATTCTGAATCCCCACTAATGATTAGTTCTTGCCATTTCAATTGAGTTTACTTTAATAAACTATCTGCTCTTGGAATGGCGCAGGTCCCTGAAAATTATTCATCGCTTATGACTTTTTAAAAAATCAAAATTAAATGTTTTATTCACAAACTTAAGACTGAACATTGACACAACCAAATTACTACTTAAAAGCTATTTATGCTTAAGGACTTTTAACACTTGAAGCATCATTTTAGTTTCTTTAAGAATTCCCTCATTGGGATTCTTTTGCTCATTCATCTTATTCACTTCTAATGAGTATTCTTCCTCTGGTTCTGCTTTTTATTTCCCCCCTTTGACTTTGCATTATGTTATTGAGATCTTCTCAGACATCTCTATTTTTTTTCCTACATACTTTTCCATTTTAATGGCATTACAATAATTATTCCCCACAACCACAGGGGTGTAGTTAAGAGCTTGTAGGGACTTGAGAGGTATCTAGTCCAATCCCTTCATTTTTTCAGATGAGGAAATGGATGCCCAGGCTGGTTAAGTGGCAGATCTAGTGGCGATACAGAAGTCAGTGGCCACTGGACTCTGACAACTCTGGAAGACAGACAGAGGCTGGGAATTTTGTGCAATTCCACCTCTCTTAAATCCCATCCATGTGCAAGTCAAGACATCACCCCGTGATGCTACTGGTCCTTTTCAAAAACAGAGGATGAACAGATGATAAGTTAAACTGAGTTGCACAGAGAGCAAATACCTGACATGAGATACAAATCCAAGACCTTAGATTCCAGAACTGGTGTTTTCCTTTATGCCATAATACCTCAGTTTCCCCCTAGCCACTCATTCTATTGCTAGACATTGAGTTTAATTCTAGCTTTTTTTTTTTTTTTGCTAACACATATAGTGCTACTAGGAAACCTTTAAACACATAGAGCTTTGTTTTTTGATGCCAATACGTTCTCAGTAATAGAGTTGTTGAGTCAAAGAGTATGGTTATTTTTGTAATTTTTCTGTGTATTGTCATGTTGATCTCTAAAAAGATTTTGCAAGTTTTCAATTCTGTCAGTAATGAATGGGTCTCTGGTCTCTATACAACTCTGACAGCATTCTTTCATTGTTCATAATTTATAACTTTATAAAACAGAGAGATGATAAATATCTAAATAGATGATAGATAAAAGATGGATTAAGGGGTGATAGATGATAAATATAGATAGATATAGATGCATAGATAGGTGTTGACAGATGGATAGTTAGAGAAGGATGAATGAATGTAGATAGATGGATAAATGATAGATGGTTAGATAGACATAGATGGATAGATAGATACCGATGAATGGAGAAGGGTGGATAAATAGTATAAATAGATAAATAAATAGATTGATGATATATAGATATTTGGTGGATAGATAGATGATAGGAATAGTTGGATGGATGGATGGATGGATAAATAATACATCTAGATAGATATCTAGATTGGTAACATATTGATAACATGATAATTGACAGATGAATAGATATAGATACATGAATAAGTAGAGAAGGGTGGATAAACAATAGCTATAGATAGATGTATAGGATTGATGACATATAGAAAGATATATGATAGATGGGGGATAAATAGACATGGATGGATGGATGGATAGATGGAGAAAGAGAAATAATAGATATAGATAGATGTATAGATTGATAATATATTGATAGATTGATAGATAGATAGATAGACAGATAGGCAGATCCTAGATGATGTAAGACTTGATCATTCTGCTTGAACTCCCACAAAAGGAGAAACTTTAAAAACAAGCCAAAGTTTTTTATCTTGCCTCAACTTTACCATTTAGTAGAACTATATCATAGGAGGCAAATATGAGTCCCATATTATTGCTTCACTCTTTATGGAATCTCTTTACTTGAGAGAGTAGCAATGGGTTCCAGGTCAGATTATTTCCCAAAAGCTACCCCTTGGACCCCAATTCATGCTACATAAAGGGCATCTCTAGACACTGTGATCCTAAGAGGAACAGTCCTGAAATTTTGCAAGAAAAATGGATTGCCACCTCTACCACCACCACCAAAAAAAGAACATGAGATACAATTATTTAAAAATGAGAACCAAACAGTAGGCAACCTTAGTTACCTATTCATTAAGCTGTTTTAAAATCAATGCTTTGATTCAAAAGCCCTTTGCTGGTTGCTTTTATAGCAAGGTGAGAATAGTGAAGTGAAGTTTATTGTTTCTGCTTAATCGTTGGATGAATGACACTGGGGATTCCCAAGCTTGCTTGTTATTGTGTTCTATCTGTGCTAGGAAGCCCACACATTTTGATGTGTGCATGGGTGCTGGGGGAGATGTGGCTCCCTTTGGTACTTATAAATGGGTTTAGCAAGACTTCTGTTTTAGCCTAGAAAAATGTGCCTGCCTCCCCTGGTTCCACCTACTCCCTCCACCCCAAAGGAGCTGAAATCCCATTTGAATTAACTCAGCTGATAATGGAACGTTTTTTTTCATCAAATGAAACTCTTAAGTCAATTAAACAGGCACACTTTAAATGTTAACGTTGAAGCTCAGCACTTAGTTCTTAGAGAGCCTGTCTTGAGTCTGGGAAGATTTTGTTCAAGTTCCACCTTTGACAGATGCTGACTGTGTGCCGTATCAAGTCATTTAATCTCTTATTGTACTGGCTTACTAAGACCCTAAGTGGCCAAGAAGATTCTGACCAGCATTGGAGGAATGTTTTCTCTCCTTAGACTCTGAGCTCTTTGAGAGCAGAGACTGCCTTTTGCCTTTCTTTGAATCCCAAGTGCTTTTAGCACAGTGCCCAGCACATAGTAGGCTCTTTTATTTTTTCCAGATGATATGTAGATACAATTTTTAACAAACATTTTCTTTTTTATTGAAAAATGCTATTTAATTAATTGATTTAGGATATTTTCCATGGTTACATGATTCATGCTCTTTCCCTCCTCCCCCCCCCATAGCCAATGAGCAATTCCACTGGGTTTTATATGTGTCATTGATCAAGATCTAGTTCCATATTATTGATATTTGCATTAGGTTGATCACTTAAGAGTCTACATTCCCAATCATGGGTCTACACTGACCCATGGGATCAGTTAAACATTTTCTGACACTTTGCTATCTATGTTCTCTTCCTCTTTCTCTCACTGCTCCTCCATTCCCAAGACACTATGGCAGAGGCTATACAAGTGCTATCATGCAATGCATATCTCCAATATATTATGCTCCAAAATGATAGTTGATTGACTAACTGATCCAAGACCTCCCTATCCAGGTGTGTAATTGTTTAGTTGTTTCAGTCATATCTGACTCTTTGTGATTCCATTTGGGGTTTTCTTGGCAGATTACTGGAGTGGATTACCATTTCCTTCTCCAGTTCATTTTACAGATGAAGAAACTGAGGTAAACAAGTTTAAGTGACTTATCTAGGGTCACACAGTAAGATCCTGGAGTGGTTTCCCATTTCCTTCTCCAGTTCATTTTACAAATGAAGAAACTGAGGTAAACAAGTTTAAATGACTTATCTGGGGTCACACAGTAAGATGCTGTAGTGGTTTCCCATTTCCTTCTTCAGTTCATTTTACAGATGAGGAAACCAAGGCAAACAAGGTTAAGCGACTTACCTGGGGTCACACAGCTAGTAAATGTCTGAGGGCAAATTTGAACTCAAGAAGATGTGCCAGTTCAGGCTTGGCACTCTATCTACTGCTCCACTTACCTGTCCTATCTATACAGGCATACCTTATAGTTTGTTCCATACCACTAAAGTAAAGAGAATATTTCAATAAAACAAGTTCCATGAATTTTTTGGTTTCTTTGTCCATAAAAGTTATGTTAATACTATAGTCTATTAAGTCTAAAAAACTCCCAATGTATATACCTTAATTAAAAAAAAATTATTGCTAAATAATGCTAACCATCATCTGAGCCTTCAGTAAGTCTTAATCTTTTGGCTACTGGAGAGTCCTTACCTCCATGTTGATGACAGCTGATGGACCAGGATGGCTGTGGTGGTTTCTTAAAATAAGACAACAATGAAGCTTGCTCTATTGATTGCCTCTTCTATTTACTTGAACACTTAGAGACTATTGTAGGGTCATTAGTTGACCAAATTTCAATATTCTTATCCATCCTTCCTTCCTTCCTTCCCTCCTTTCTTGTTTCTCATGGAATAGGGTGGCCAGAGGAGAGGAGAAAGAGAGGGTTGGTGGGGCAGTCGGAACATGTGTTTATCAATTAATTCAAAGTCTTTTATGGGCAAGGCTTCTAGTGCCCCAAAACAATTACAATAGTGACATCTAACATCCCTGATCACAGAGCACTATAACAGATAAAATAATAATGAAAATATTTGAAATATTATAAAAATTATCAAAATATGACAAAGAGCCACAATGTGAGAAAAGCTTTGGGAAGATGGCGTTGATCGACTTGCTCAATGTAGGGTTGCCACAAAACTTCTATTTGCAAAAACACAAAAACAAAAAAACCCTTGTAATATCTGTGAAGCCCCATAAAATGAGGTAAGCCTGTACCATGAAATAACCAAGCCCCAGGGTCTGTCTTCAAAGAAGCTGAAGACAAATATTACTACTTTAAAAAATTTGGATGAGTTAAGACTTATAGAGAAGTTTGCATCAAGCTATATGAAGAGTGGAGCATCTTTCACAGTTCAACTTAATGAATATTTGTCAACATTGCTTGAATAGGACATCATCATGGCACTCCAGCAAGAGAATAGAAAATCTTGGTTCATAGGAAAATGCCAAATGGTTTTGTAGAGTCTGGGATTCTCTGTGCTATGTATATGGACAGTCTGCCTCCTTCTGCCTTGCCCTAGGGGCATAATACTCCACAGGTCACTGGTCTTGCTGTGCCTTCTACATAATGATCTATCTCTGCTCTCTCCCTTTCTTGGCACTGGTTCTCCCCCATGTCTGGAATGCACTTTCAATTCACCTCTACTTCCTTTATAATCTTTTAATTCCTTCAAAAATCTACTCCAGGGAAACTTTCTACATAATGCCTGATTTATTTCCCCTTGCTAGTATCACCCACCCCCCTCCCCTCAGTCTTACCATTTGTTTGTTTTGTATAATGATATACTTCTCCCCTCCAATAACATGAGTTCCTCAAGGACAGAGACTGTTTCCTTTTTGTTCTCATATCCCCAGTGTCTGGAAATTGTTGGTCAGTTGGTGTTCAGTTGTGTCTGACTCTTCATGACCCCATATGGGATTTTCTTGGCAAAGATCCTAAAGTGGTTGGCCATTTCCTTTTCCAGCTCATTTTATGAATGAGGAAACTGAGGCAAACAAGGTTAAGTAAATTGCCCAGGGACACACAGTTAATAAATATCTGAGCCCAGATTTGAACTCAAGAAGGTGAGCCTTCCCAACTCCAAGCCCAGTGCTATATCCACTGTTCCTTGTCTGGCAATACTAATTGCTTATTAAATGTTAGTTGATGGTTTGACATTCCTTGAAGATTGTTCAAGAGAAGCCTTCATCTTATATTCTGTTTTGCCTTCTGATTCTCCTTCTCCAGTAGTAAATCTGTGGGACTAGTGAGAGGAGATGGAACCATTGATTATGGTTGGGTTATACAGGCCAGCGATAAAGTCCTAAAGTCTGTATTCTGTCCATTGGACTTTAACTTTCTAATTACCTAGAGGTAGGTAATTAATAGCTATCCATCTCCCAGGCTTGTTGTGAGGATCAAATCAGGTCATAATTGTAAAGCTCTTAGCACAATACCTGATATATAATAAGCAATTAACAAATGCTTCCTTCTTTCTGTTCTCCCTCCCTCTCTTCCTTTCCTTCCTTCCTTTCTTCCCTCCTTCCTTCCTTCTCTCCTTCCTTCCTTCCTTCCCTCCTTCCTTCCTTCTCTCCTTCCTTCCTTCCTTCCTTCCTTCCTTCCTTCTTTCCCTCCCTCTCTCCCTTCCTTCCTTCCCTTTCTTCTTTCCCTTTCTCTCTCCCTCCCTCCCTCTCTTCCTTCCTTCCTTCCTTCCTTTCTTCCTTCCCTCCCTTCCTTCCTCCCTCTCTCCCTTCCTTCTTTCCTTCTTTCCTTCCTTCCTTCCTCCCTTCCTCCCTCTCTCCCTTCCTTCCTTCCTTCCTTCCTTCCCTTTCTTCTTTTCCTCCCTCCCTCCCTCTCTTCCTTCCTTCTTTCCCACTACACACAAAATTACCCAATGTGTTTTGGCAGATCTGATACCAAATTTGGTTTTCATGAGAGTCCAGCTGTGAAACTAGAAGGGACCTTAGGAGAAATCTATTTTATTCATATTTTAAAGATGAGAAAAATGGGACTGACAGAGAAGTGACTTGTACAAGGCCACATAGCTGGGAAACAGCTATTTTTTCTCTAAAATTTAGCTGATCTGGCCCCAGAAATCTATAACATTATATTTGAGTATTAGATTAGCATGTCTTTCTTTGTCTCCGTTTCTATTTCTCTGCGTTTCTCTATCTCTGTCTTCTAATGCTCAGTAGAGCATTATAATAAAGAGATCCACTTATCCAATTTTTACCCTCTTTTAGAAAAGGGATATGTTGCCCACCCACCTCCCCAAGCTCCACCATAGGCATCTCTCTGCCATCATTCATAGAAATGCTATGAATCTTTCCTCCAGATTCACAATGTGAGCTATTCAATTTTCCTCTGGTGTGATTTGCAGTGGCAAAGTTATCCCTTCCAAGAGCATTAAATTCACCTTCATGATTATTAAAAGAAAAAAAATTATCCAAGTTATAAACCTGAGGAAAATAGGGCTTCTAATGCCATTGCTGACAGCCCCTCACTATCACCAGGTGCTGTCATAAATATGGTATGATGGTGTGTGAGTGAGATAATCTATCCATCCCTGGGTGGTCTGGTCTTTTATGAATTTCTGAAGACAGGATGACTTACATATTAGATTTTCTGCATTTAAGGCAAACAAGCATCATCGAGTAAAGGTTAGTAGTGGACTGTTAATTGCTGTAGTTGATTAAAACATGGATGACACGAAGCAGGTTCCCATGTCCCCTTTTTGTGTTGAATACAAAAGGTGCCTCCGAGTCTAATGCATTCTTTCTGTTGTTTTTGCATCCAGAAAATGTTAAATTAAAAACATGAGATATTTTCAGGAAAAAAATAAGATAGAATCTGAGTGTGGTTATCAAGAAAAGATTACTAGATGATAGGCAACATGGTCTAGTGCAGTGATGGGCAAACTATGGCCTGTGGGCCAGATGGGGCCCCCTGAAATGTTCTACCCAGCCACCAGACATTATTCCTAATCTGATGAATACAATGAGTAGGATACAATACAATGAAACTCTGAAAGAGTTGTCGTAGAAACAGACTGATAGATGAGCATTTCCTTTCCTTTGGCCCCTCTTTAAAAAGTTTGCCCATCATTGGTCTAGTGGATAGAATGCTGGACTGTCAAAAGGACCTGGATTCAAATCCTGCTTCTAACATTTACTAAGCTGTGGAACTTTGGAAAGGTCAATCAACTTTATTGGGACTCAGTTTCCCCAGTCTATCAAAATGGTAATGATAACATCTAAAATAGCTTCCATATGGGATTGTTGGAAGCTTAAGAGAAAGAGGTTGGGAGTACTTTGAAAATCAAAGAGCTTTGTCGTCAGAGGATCATAGATTTAGAGTTGGAGAGAAGCTGAGAGATCTCCAAGTACAATCCTTTCATTTTACAGATAAAGAAACTGAGGCTTAAACGTGACTCTCCTTGGGACAGAGCTGGAAGTTGAACCCAGGTCCTTTGACTCCAAATTCAGGGCTCTTTCTACTAGAACACTCTGCTTTTTCAGTAAATATAATTTGCCTTTATTATTAATATTATTTTTTGCCTAGACCTGTGATTTTATGGATGCAGGAAAATCCCTGGGAGAAAACTTCCTCTACCAATCCAATTCCAGCACTTGGCATAGTGCCTGGCACATATTAGGGAGCTTAATAAATATTTGTTGATTAATTAATTTTTTCATTTTAAAAATAATTTATAATCTTAGAGAGTTATCTGGTGCAAAGAAAGGTCAAATGACTTGCCCAGGGTCACTCTGGCAATAATGGGACTTGACCCCAAATCTTGTTGATTCTACATTCTCTACTCACCATGCCTCTTCATTATTTTATTATTATTACTAGTCATCATTATTATTGTTATTAATATAAGCATTCTCATATTTTAATGGGAGTTCAGAAAAAAACAGTATATACCAGTTATGCTAGTATTTTATTATTATTACTAGTTGTTATTGTTGTTATTAATATAAACATCGTTGTCATATTTTTCAATGGGAGTTCAGAAAGAAACAGTCCTGGGTCAAGTTACCATCTTATTATTATTATTATTTTATATTTAATCTCCTATGACCTATGTTTTTTTAAAAAAAATACTTTTGTAGTTTAATAAAAAGCCTCATGATGTGAGGAAATTCCTAAAGAAAGCAACCTTGGGACAGCTCCAGGAATAGGCAGGAGGACACCAGGGATGACCCACAATGCCTCCTGATAGGTAGATGATTGACCAGGTAGATAAAATAGCTGCTTTTTTGTAGAAGAGGATGATTTTCATCAGATTATTTTTAAACAAAGAACCTGAGTTCAAATCCAACCACTATTTATTTCTATCCTGGGTGATCCAAGGGGAGTCAGAAAAGTAAAGCTATTTATATGCAGACTGCTCAGCTGTAAAATGACCAGATTGCCCATCCATGGTCTTATCTTGAAAATAGCAAAGATAATTATAAAAATAATCACTCGTGTCTGATAGATTTGTCCCTCTGTTAGCATCTTTTCTGGCTGAACACGCTGTTTTGGTGTTCAGTCGTTCAGTTGTGTCTGACTCTTTGTGATCCTGTAGAGGGTTTTCTTGGCAAAGATACTAGAATTTGCCATTTTCCCAGCAGATGAAAGCAAGCAGAAGTTAAGTGACTTTCTCAGGGTCCAGCGTCTGGGGCTAGATTGGATCTTGCGTCTTCCTGACTCCAAGCCAGAGGTCTATCCACTGAACCGTCTAGCTGACCCCAAGGCAAACAGAGATAGAGTTACTTTTCCAGGTTCACACAGCTGGAGAGTGTCTGAGGTTGGATTTAAACTCAAGCCTTCCTGACTCTAGCCCTGGAGCTCTACCCACTGAACCTCCTAACTGCACTGTTGTGCAGATGAGGGTGTGCGCCATGATTGTTGGTGAAGAAAACTGAGACTCGTAGTGTCTGATGTTTAGTGGATATAATGATGTATTCGGGGGTTATAGAATCATCCTCCATAGAAAACTGGAAACCACTTTTGGGATCACTGTGTCAAATCTCAGAAGAAGAAAATGAGTTTCAAAGAGACTTAGAGGATCATAGATTTAGAGCAAGTCCATCTTCCTTTTTTCACAAATGAGAAAACTGAGGCACAGGGAGATGAAAGGACTTGTCTAAGATCCAACAGGTAATACATGTGTGAGGCAGCATTTGAATTGAGATCTCTAAGCCGAGCAGGTTTTTAAAAATTATTATTATAACTCAAACTTCTCCCTTTTAAAATTATTTGAAATAAAAAAAGACAGCTTGCTACGTCTGATGGTTGCCAAAGTATTTATTTCTCCTAACTTCAACACCAGAATGGAAAGGATGACTATTTGAAGTGAGGAGATAATTTTGCCCCCACAAACAGTTGGCCAGGGGTCAGAATGTCCATTCTGACATCTGGGCATGTTTCAACCTTTGCAATTGAAAAAGAACTTCGACCGAGGGAGATATTAGCCGACTGCCTTGATTCCCTTATTGTGTGAGACAACCTGAGAGACTTTGCCAGGAAATTTCTGAGAAGGCATCTGGATCTTTAAGAGACCCAAGAAGCCTTTCTGACTTTTCTCGAGAAGCCCATCAGTCTACGTTTATCATCACTCTCTAACACTCAGAACACCTCCAAAGCCTTGCCAAGAATTTGGCATGAAAACACTTTTTTTTTTGTGGGGGATTGAAGAAGCAATTCAGTCAAGAGTTCTTTGACCCCGAGACCCAGCGACCAAAATAACAATACATTTTTACAATCATATCCTGAGAAAATGAAGTCTTTGGGGCCAGAGATTCGGCAACGGTAGCCAGCGAATTGTCTCATTGTGCACCAAACAATAAGGGATCTGGGGAGATGGACGCCCTGGTGAATTGGCACACTTGGAGGTCCAGAAAAATTGAGTTTGACACTAAAATAACGTTGGCTCCTGTATGCCTCGCGGAAAACTCTAAATAATGAAAAAACATGTCTTTTAGGTCTTAAAATTTTGTGTGTTGTGAGAAAACGCGGTACATAAATCATATCAAACTATGCCTGGCACCGAGCCTTGGCGATGCATTTGTTTGAACTCCAGAGCCAAATTGCCTGGATGGGAGAGGGTGTGGGGATGCCAGCTGAGGCGGGGTGCCAGCCTCGGAATGAAGACGTATTATTTCGGGTGAGATCCATATGCATGACCTTTGGAGGCCTCCAAAGTGGTTCCTTTTAATTGATTTTGCAAATTAACAATATTAGACCTTCTGTAGGATACAAGGTACATTAGTCACTGTGCCCTCGCTTTACCCCGAGAGGAAATGCATTGTTCCTTTGTAATGAAGTGCTGTCAAAGGAGGGCTTGGGGGGGCCACGAGTCATGGTGGGGACCATGGAAGAAATCGGCCCCAGCAGGTAAGAGAAACAGCATTCAGAAGTCAGGTGTGCTTAATGGGGAATTTTCGTAATGAGAATAAAAAGCAACGGGCAGAACTTTTCACCAACCAACTCTTAGAGGAAAACTAAAGGGGCGTCTGTTTTTCCAAGCTTACTTAGAGACCCCTGAATGGATGCCAAGCATCATTGTTCAGACAGAGGGAGGACGTGGAATATGGCAAACAAATCAATAAATAAATGAATAAATAAATCCTGGCAATTTATTACCATTAAAAAAATAAATCCCGAAAGGGAGGGTTTGCATGGACTCCTGTTTGAGTTCATTGTCTGTGATTAATCTCCTAGTTCCGTGTTCTCGTTCTCTCCAGCGCTGGTTTCACGCACCACGTAGAACTGTTTCTCTAGCTCGGGAGAAAGTCTGGGTTTTTCTATTTTCTCTTCTCTTCTTTTCTCCCCTCTACCTCCCCCCCCCCTTTTTTTTTTAAATTTTGGAAAGAAGAAGAAAAGACGGATTGTCTCCTGGAAAAGAGCTCCTCGCCTTCTTGTGCATTCGTGTTCTTAGACCTTCTTTGTGAGGGGAGGAGTACGCTTCTGAAGAAGAGCATGGAAGGAATTAATGAGATGTTGCAGGAATATAAAGCATGAACTTTGCCAAGCAGAGCCAGCGCAGAGAAATGACAGAGGATTTCTCAAAACCCCACCCTTCCATTCCAGGGCCTTTGCTTCCACTGAGCAAGACTCGGGCCGTGTATTTTCTGAGCTGGGACTGCTCTGCTCTTCCCATTAGGAACTCTAATTTTGGCAGAGAGGATTCTAATTAAATCTTAGAAATATATAGTATAACATCTCAGTGAACTTTTGTCCCAGAAAGAACTTTTGGCCCACTTAAGACTGTATTGTAAAAACAATTTTTTTAAAAAAAATTCAGCTGAGTTACCTGACTTCATCACTTAATCTTTTCAAGTTGAGGAATGAGGTGGCACAGATACTCTCAAAAGTGCTTTGAGATCTTTGGATGAATGCTGCAATACAAATGTGTATTTTTAATAACCCGTTGTTATCAATCTCCCAACTTCAGGGCACTAAAATCCATGTAACTCCTGCAGAAGATAAATAAAGGCAAGTCAATTTTCTCCCTCCAGTCAGAGACTAAAGAAATTATTTCACATAATATATAGCCTTTCAGCCATGGGTAGTAGAAAATGTTTGCTTCTGAAGTTGGTGTCCCAGTTGGTAAAAGAAAAGAAAATGACTGGCCTGGCTTTAGGACCCTCTTTCAAGTCAAAAATACATTTAACTTGGATGCATAAATTGACTTAATTTTACACAAATGGTAAAATGTGAACAAATCTGGGCAAGCTCTAGAATCGGATTGCGGAAACACCATTTCCCCTGCAACTGGCGCCAAGGGCTGGCTTGATTTGTTTGAAAAGTAAACGAAGGCAATCGAAAGGCAGCTGTTGGATTCCTTTCTCTGGAAGGTCTTTAAAAAGAAGATCTAGTCTCTAGATCTATTTGGAAAGATTTTGGTGGGGTCCTGATTGAAGGTAGGGACTAGATAATCTATGGTTCCCTGGCTTCCCACTATTATGTCTGATCTCTCTCTGTCTCTGTCTCTGTCTTTCTCTTTCTCTCTCATTCTTTCTTTCCTTCCTTCCTTCCTTCCTTCCTTCCTTCCTTCTTTCTTTCTTTCTTTCTTTCTTTCTTTCTTTCTTTCTTTCTTTCTTTCTTTCTTTCTTTCTTTCTTTCTTTCT
>NC_058132.1:668709210-668743027 GCF_016433145.1 Gracilinanus agilis | reverse complement strand
TCTTCCTTTCTTCCTTTCTTCCTTTCTTCCTTTCTTCCTTTCTTCCTTTCTTCCTTTCTTCCTTTCTTCCTTTCTTCCTTTCTTCCTTTCTTTCCTTCTTTCTTTCTTCTTCCCTTCCTCCCCTCCTTCCTTTCTTTCTTCCTTTCTTCCTTCTTTCCTTTCTTTCATCTCGATTTGATGTTAAGTATTCTGGCTCTGCCATTTACTTTCTATGTGACTTTGGAAAAGTTATCTAACTTTATTGAATCTTGTTGATTCTATCTGTCAGAAGAATATTTAGTATTCATTCTGGATCTACTAAAAACTTCTCACCAGGCTAACAATTGTTTAGTAGCCAGAGAGAGAAGACATTGTGTAGGAGTAATAAATTTATGCCCACCAGTTTTTCTGCACATCAGACCATGAAGGCCTTCTTCTAATTCTAAGACAGGTTTTCCTTTTCTTATTCCTTCATATCCAAGAGAACCTAGAATGGTGAATATGCTAGGAAGAATCTCCCTATAGATTTAGGGGCTACATAGGGGAAAGAGAACTTTGGGGTTCTCCTATCTTGTGTCTTTTTTACTGTCATTGACAGTTAGTAGACTCCAGCTGCTCAAGAATTAATTATAACCACTTGGATAATTGAGAGGCAGTGAGATAAAGTAAGAGTATTTAGAGTTACAGACAGGAGAGACATGGATTCAAGTCCTTCTTCAGACATGTTTTAGCTAATGGGATTCTATTGTTCAGTCATTTTTAAGTCATGTCTAACTCTTTGTGAACCCATTTGATTTTGATTTTTGTTTTGGCAAAGATGCTGGAATGGTTGGCTATTTCCTTCCCCAGCTCATTTTACAGATGAGGAAACTAAAACAAACAAAGTTAAGGAACTTTTCCAGGGTCACTCAGCTAGTAAGTGTCTGAGGCCAGATTTGAACTCAGGAAGAGGAGTCTTCCTGACTCTAGCTCTGGCACTCTATCCTCTACAACATCTGAGTGCCTATGAGACTCTGTCAGATTGATTTACATCCCTGATCTTCATTCTCTCATCTATAGGCATAAAGCTTTCCAAACTTTATCACTCTATGAAATGTTAATCCTTTTTATTCATTATTCTGTTTCTCTATTCTCTGCCCCTAGTGGTTTTTTCTCTGATAGTTTTTGTGAGATATTCTCTACAGTATTTTCCTGTTCTTTGTACATACTGATGATCAGAATGTTATTGCCTGAAATTATCTTAAATTAATCACAGAAGAATCCTTTGAAAAAACACAATTATCCAAACTCAGATAATATCTGTAAAGCACTTAGTATAGTGTCTTGCACATAGTGGGCTTTATATAAATGTTAACTATTATTATTCTAAGTACTTTTTTCTTTTTACCTTAAGATGGAAAAAAGTCAAAACTATATTGTTATTTTTTCAGTGCTTGTGCCAATAATTCTCCTATTTGGGAAGGGTAGGGTCATCCTATCACAAATAGGTGATTCTTTTCTGCTTCCTTTACCAATTCCTATCCCCTACCCCAATCAATCCTGTAGTAGATGTGGGTTATGAAACAGATTCAGCTGGGACTCCTCTCACCAGCATCTCCTAGCTTCCTTGGCTCCCTTCAAATCTCAGCTAAAATCCCACCATCAACAAGAAGCCTTTCCTGGTTCTCCTTAATGTTAGTGACATCCTTCTGAGACGATCTCAAAATTTTCCTGTATTTATCTTATCTTTATATAGTTCTTTGCACGCTATCTCCCCTCAAAGATTATGAGCTGCTCGAGGTCAGGGATTATTTTTGCCTTATGTTATATTGCAAGGGCTTAGTGCAATGTCTTGAAATAGCAGGCACTTCGTAAATGCTTCTTGGTTTGTTGACTTGCCTCCTGCAAGGGGTTAGGAAGTCATAGAACAAAGATTCAACTATAGGCTTTCTGACTATTCCATGTTTTCTCCTGCTTCTTTATTTTTGTGGTCACTTCCTTTCCTTCTCCTCCAATATCTTTTCTTTCAGCATCCCCCTCCTATACCCTTCCCAACCCTTCTTATATCCCCCTTTCCTGTGGTTTATCCTTCCCCTTTTATTTCTTATCTCTTTCATTTCCTTCCCTTTCCTTAAAGAGATCACACTGGCTCTCATCTCTAGCCTTCCCTATTCCTATTCTTATTGAGCTTTTATAATAAGTGAGAGTATAGAGAGCCAATGGGAGAATCCTTTCCATTGTCCTCTTTTTCTCATCACATATATGTTGCCGCCTAAAAAGCCTTCTCCACCGGTTGATGATCCCTAAATTTTACCTCAACAAATATTTTCTGCTCCTCCTGAAAGTTCAACTTCCTCAGACTGTAGCTCTGGCTCCAGATGGGATACTCTGAGATAGTTCTTTTTTCCTGAGGATACAGAGTGTCTTTCCAGGAAATATCATGAACTATTATTAGCCTGAAAATCCTCTCCTTGTGTCATCCTGCAGAGATACTGTACTGTTCCCTGCTGGTGATCTGTCATTTGTATGCCCAATGTTTATCCTATAGCTATTTTAGGAAGGCATCTCTCTCTCTAAAAGAACATAATCACCATGAAATAAACTGCCAAGATTTTTATTATACCCAACTCTCTTTTTTGGGAGGAAGAGAAGGTCATCATATTTTAAGACCATTTTTATTGGATTAGAGACTGTCTTTCTTCCTTAAAAACATTATATGAGAATATTACCAGTCTTAAATGTAATTTCCAAACCCTTTTTAGAAAGGGAAAAAAAGCTCTGTATACCACAGATGAACATTTGCAAAATTTTTAGACTGACCACTTAATAGATAGTTTTTGAGAAATAAACAATTCATAAGTGAATAAGAACTTTTAGTAAAGACAAAATGGAAGTTTTGGAGGTGGGCTAGCATAAATGGAAGAGAACTTGAATCAATGGTCCTCAGTTCAGATCTCATCTCTGTGATTCTGTGACCTTAGATAAGCTATTATACCTCAGTTTCTTTATTTGTAAAATGAGTCAGTTGGACTGGAGTGATTGATAAGCTCCCTTCTAATATTAATATTATGAGATAAAGATCTATTTTTATATAGATGGGAGTAATTGTGGTCTAAAAAATTATCTTCTTAGCTTCTTTCAAAGCCAGGTTCAGATACTCACTTCCTAACCATCTCTCCTCCATCATCTCTAGTTGGAATACCTACTCCCTCTTGAAATTATTTTGTGCTTATTTATCTGTACATTTGTCCTCTTTAAAATATAAGCACTGCAAGGGCAGGAATTGTTTTGTTATAGTCTTTGTCTCCTAACACACTGCCTTGAACATGGTAAATGCTTAATTCAACTTGTGGAGTTGAATTGAATCAGACCTAGGTAAGTTTCCAACAACATTCTTTTCTGGATTATTAGGTAATACATTTAATTAACCTGTTTTAATCTGTCTTGGAGAAAAGAAAAATCCTTTTCAAGCATTATTTAATTAGCCATCAAAGCATCTCCTTGGGACATAGGTTTTATGTCTCCCCTCTGGAGGAAGTCCAAAGCCTTCATGAGCGCATCTCAATGCAATTCCAAATAAGGCTCAAATTTTAGAAAATTTTAGGGGCAACCCACGGGTATGGGCAAAGCACTGAGTCTGTAGTAGAAGGATTTGGGTCTAACTACTGGCTCTAGCCTCTTACCTCTTAGGAGACTGAACAAAGTGGTCCACTTCCCTTGGGATTCAATTTCATTTGTAAAATGAATGAGATTTGGATTAGATGATTATCTCTAAGGTCCCTTCCTTCTTTAGCCCAGATCTCTGTGGGAGCTCATTTTTTTCCTTGTGAGCTTTTTGATTCATGTGGGGAATGATTAGAACTCATGATTCAATATAATTCCATCAACCAATCAACAAATAAACATTTATTAAGCACCCAGAATGTACCGGGAGAGAAGCATTGGATTATGGCAGATAGAAGACCTAAATTCAGAAGACCTAAATTCAGAAGACCTAAATTCAAATCTTGCTTCTGACACATGTGACCCTAAACAATTCACTTAAATTTTCAGTGACCTCAAGTTATATATATGCAACATATAAATGTGTCTATATAAGTATATAATCTATATGTGTGTTTATATATATAGTTTCTCTACATATATAATCTCCCTATCCATCCATCTATCTATCATCTATCTATCCATCCATCCATCCATCCATGTATCCATCCATCCATCCATCCATCTATCTATCTATGCATCCATCCATCCATCCATCCATCCATCTATCTATCTATCTATGCATCCATCCATCCATCCATCCGTCTATCTATCTATCTATCTATCTATCTATCCATCTATCTATTTGTCTGTCTATCTAATCTATAACTATAATTTGCAGCAAAAGTGCCCATCTGGATTAATAGGGAGGGGTTCTTCACAGGGTGCTCCCTCTACAGGTTCAAACTCCTTCTTTCCATTCCACCTTCCTCTCCGCAAAATACTAAGCACCATGGTAGGCACTGTGGCCACAGTGACAAAAATAAAAACAGTCACCACCCTCAAGAAGTTATCTTTTAATGAAAGAAAACAATTTGTGCGCAAGAAAGTGAATTAAAAATGAATGCTGTGGAGTAACTAGATAACTCAGTGGATTGAGAACCAGACTCAGAGGCCAGACATTCTGGATTAAAATATGGCCTTAGACACTTCTTAGCTGTATGATCCTGAGCAAGTCACTTTACCCCATTGCCTAGCCCTTCTCACAATCAATGAACAGTATTGATTCTAAGATGGAAGGTAAAGATGAAAAAAAAAAAAGAATGCTAAGTCATTTCTGAGTATTTGTATATAGAGAATGAAGAGAAGAAATGCTCCCCACTGGTGGACCCAGGAAGGTCCTGTGCAACTGGGAGAGTTGAATCGAATTGAACTTAGGGGAAGTTCTAGCTGAGTCTTGAATAGAGGTAGAAATTCCCAAAACGTAGGTAAGAAGGAGAGCATTCCGGGCCACAGTCAGTGCTTAATACATGTTTATTGATGAACCTCTTTACCGTTTCTCACCCAGGACACCCATCTCCCACCTCCATGCCTGGAATGTACTGTCCACCTCTTGGATTTTGATTCTAGGCGTATCTCGCCCAGTTAGAGAAGGAAGCGAGAATGCCAAGCCTCCACGCTTTGCTCTGACCCAGCATTACGATCTGGACGAGGCACTAAAATGGTTATTTGTGGACTTCTGCAGAGGGTGCCTTTCCAATTTTTTTCCCGACTCCGTCCACTTTCTCCACCCTCTGGCAACTTAAGGTGCTCCAAAATCACTCCTCTCCAGACCCCTGACTCCATGTTTGGCAGCCTCCACATTTCTTCCCAACTCAACCTATGGAGTTCGAGTCTCATGAATTTATACAACTATTACGAATCAGCCTCGCTCACGATATATGAGAGTGTCCTGGTGTTATGTCAGAGGAAAGCCTTGTCTTAACTTTTCAGCAGGGAATGGAATGTACAGTAGAGCGTGGCCTATAAATCATTTTCAAATTAGTATTCTGTACATCTGGAGAAGAGTACATTTCTCCTCATGCATAAATTGCCTATGAACACATTTCAAAAACCCACGCTTAATCTTAGCAATGAACATTTCAAAAAGTAAATTAATATCTTCAAGGGGAAGAAATACAGTATATTAAACAGGAACCCACTAGAAACACTATAGTTAAGAGTCTGTCAGCATTTCCATTATAAACCCTGTTTTTGAGGGGTTTATAACTCACTTATAAAAATTCATAGTAGGCTGAGACTTGGCATATGAGGTCTCAGCCCAGCAACTTGACATGATATTGGGTCTGAAGGAACCACGGATTCTCGTCAATGGGATACTATTTTAAAGCACCGAGATGAGGTCTCCATAAAGGGAAGGGGCTACGGAGGTGGTGGTGGTAGTGGGGGAAGCGATGATTTAAACCTACAGGATGCGGGGACGGAAGATTCAAACTAAAATATGGTTCCAAAAGAGCAGCGGGTTACCTCTAGGTTCTTGTGGGTCTCCACGCCACGGTCGGAGGGGAGGAGGACAAAGTTTTACATTCCTGCCCTCCTCGCCCTCTGTAGTTTCTCCTTTGGGTCAGACTCTAATTCACGGTTAAACGGTTTAATATACGACCTGTTGAGGCCACAGGTTTAGATGAAAAGTTTATAAATGAGACTAATTAACATCGTAATTGTAATTCTTTTTTTTCCTCCCTCCTCTTTGGTGGGGGGGAAAAGGTATTCCTGGAAGTGGAACCAGTATAAAAATGTCTTGGGCTGTAGTAAATTTCTAGTGTAAATACTTGTGTGATGTGTTGCATGTTTGAATTAGCCCAATATGTATTCATTTTAAATATTGATCTTTAAGGAAGTCGTGCAATAAATCTGAAGACTCTTTTGCATCTCTGTTTACATTAGCAGCGCTGTAGATTAAGGGAGACAGTTCGCCTTGTAAATTTGCTTGTGGAGTAAGTGGGAGCATATAAATAATCCTGTTTCCAATTATACAAAACAATGATGATAAACTATTGTGAGTTGTGAGACAATCGCACAGCGGAGCGTGGCTGAGTCACAACCCCAAAGAATATGGCTGGGAGTCACCGATGAGCAGCTGGGCTCCCCGGTTTATTGTTCAGACCAGGAAACGGGCAAAATCGTCCCCCGGCACCCAGTTCTATAAACGTCCCCACAGAAGAGATGGCAGTTCCTTCCCCGGTCTGAGAAAGTTCCTAAAGAGTTACTTCAACTATTTAAAACACGAAAACGCGATTGTTTTGCTTGGTAATGGCAGCAATTTGTCTCTAACAATGTCAGCTATGTTGCGGTGACCTGGGAGGGGAAAAACTCCACGGATGTGCTTGGCTGTGGTTTGGGGTTTTAACTCCTCCCTCGGGCTGTGGCATGAACTGGCCTTTGAAGAACTTGATCTGTGGACCAACTTTCAGTTAGGAATTCTAAAACCTAATGGTAGAAGATTAAGAATAAATTCACACCTCGGCCAAGATAATCGCAGGGGCCAAGATCAACCCCATTACCCTTAAGGTTCACAACATTGATTGGAAAGTGCAAATATTCACATGGAAATGAGGTCGGTTTCCATTTTTCGCTTATATTGGAAAATGGGTCTGTTAAGCAGTTGAGAAATGGATTCGTTTGATTTTTTTTTCCACTTGACAAGGAACATTCTCCCAAGGAAAATACTAAGAATGCAATGACAGCAATGGAAACCTTTCTATTTCCTCCCTTGACTTTAATCTCGCTCTAGAAAAAATATTTCTTGAAATGTTATAATGTGTGCGTTTTGACGCTTTTATATAGATCTGTAAGTCATTGGTGATTTTCTATTGACTCTGCTTGTCCAGCAAAGCTCTTTTAATAATGGTCTAAGAAGTGTTTAAGGGGTGGTCCTAATCAGTTTTAATATGTGGCCTCTTTTTAAGTGGGCTACCCTTATTGTGGATATTTCCTGGGCTGGAATTCTAGTGACTCCAAAAGACAAGCTGAAATCATGGGAGCGTAGATTTGGAAGGGAGTTTAGACATCTAATCCAATGTCCTCGTTGTGCCTTGCATATGGCAGGGACTTCATAAATGTGGATTCATTAAAAATGAATTTTACAGATGAAGAACCCAAGTGGGGAAGTGGCTTGCTTAAGACAAATCTAGGATTTGAACCTAAATCCTCTGATTCCAAACCCAGTGCTCTTCTTATTACAAAAATCATTAAAATTAAATTAAATCAAAAGAAAATAAAAGTATTCTTTTGCTGTTGTCGTTGGGTTGTGTCCAATTCTCTTGGCAAAGATATTGGAGTGGTTTGCTTTTTCCCCCCTCTCTCTACCTGATTTTGCATGTAAGGAAACTGAGTCAAACAGGGGTTAAGTGACTTTCCTAGTGTCACACAGCTTGTAAGTGTCTGAGACCAGATTTGAAATCAGGAAAGTGAGGCATCCTGATTCAGTCCCCAAACTCTGCCCAGAGCACCACCAACTGCCCTCTGAAGTACAGCATTCGACTTTCCCTTCACCTGGTGCCCTGCGATGGAGTCCAAAAGAAAGGATGTGTTAATGGAGTTGGGGTGTTGGGGCAGAGGAAGAAACCTGTGATAATTCAGGGACCTCATTTTCCTCATTTCCCCCATCCCAATGTGTTCCAAGCAATCTTATTGATGGAATGAGTTTCATTTCCTCTTCCTTATTCCCTTCTCATGGTCTGGTGGTAGCTTTAGTATTCAGTACAATGGTGGGAAGAAGGAGGGACAGGAGTTTGGGTCCAAAATGTCATCGGACAGAGAATCCACGTGTATCAGTGGCAAAATTTGTCCCCAGGGTTTTCCAACTCCAAAGCTGACTCTTTCCCCTTCAGGCTAGGCTGAGTTTCAAATTATAGAATAATTCAAAAAATTCCATCTAGTCCTTTTCACCTGGGTCCCTACCAGAGGGGACACTAATCACTGCTGCCCCGAGTCAAGAACATCTCACTTCAAATACTGTCTCAGAAAACTAGCTCAACCCTGGGGATATTATTTTAAATGTCCTGAGACTCACCTTCCTAGTCTGTAAAATGAGGACAGTAATGGACCTGCCTCACAGGGATGGTGTGTGAAACCAAGCAGAATTTATTGAATGACAAAGAAGGAAATATTTATTAAGCACCTACTATGTGCCAGGCACTGTGTTATACACTACACAAAAATCTCATTCTCACAACATGGGGAGGCAGATGTTGTCCCTACTTAACAATGTAGGAAAGTGAGGCAAACAGTGCTTATGTGACTTACCCAGGGTCACAAAGGGAGTGTCTGAGACCAGATTCAGACTCAGGCTTTTTTGATTCCAGAACCATACTTTGTTCCTGTACTCTTCAAAGCCCAAGATTTCAAAAATAAAATCAAACTGGTCCCTACCTTCAACACGTTTATAGTTTATTGACAGGAGATAACAAGCACCTACATCAATATATGCAAGGTGTCTTTGACTTCAAATATAATGGAACTTTAGAGCAGGACTTTAAAAAAAATTATTGTATTGATTAATTAAGAACATTTTTCCATGGTTACATGATTCATGATCTTTCCCTCCCCTTCTCCCACCCCCTCCCATAGCCAACAATCAATTCCACTGGGTTTTACATGTGTCATTGATCAAGATCTATTTCCATATTATCGATATCTGTACTAAGGTGATCGCTTAAGTCTACATCCCCAATAATATCCCCATCAACCCATGTGATCAATCAATTGTTTTTCTTCTGCATTTCTGCTCTCACAGTTCTTTCTCTGAATATGGATAGCGCTCTTTCTTATAAGTCCCTCAGAGCAGGACTTTTTAACCTGGAGTCTATGAAAGCTTTTTTTTTTTAAACCCTATCCTGCTCTCTTAGAACCAAGGCAGAAGAGTGGTTAGGTTTAGGCAATGGGGGTTAAGTGACTTGCCAAGGCTCACACAGCTAGGAAGTCTCAGGCCAAATTTGAACCCAGAGTTTCTTGGCTGAAAACTGGGCTCTCAATCCACTGAGCCACTTAGCTTTCTTGGGTCTATGAATTTTAAAAATACATATTTCAATAACTATTTCAGTCTATTTATTTTCTTCATTGTTCGGTCACTTCAGTCAAGTCTGCCTCTTTGTGACTCTATTTGGAGTTTTTTGGCAAAGATACTGGAGTGGTTTGCTATTTCCTTCTTTAGCTCATTTTGCAGACAAAGAAACTGAGGCAAATAGGATTAAATGACTTGCCCAGAGTCTCACAGCTAGTGTCTACAGTCTCAGGTCTTCCTGACTCCAGGCTAGCTGCCTGCGTTTCCTTTATAATCCTATGTGTTTTATTTCATACATTCGAAATAATTTTCAGGGGGTCAAACTGAAATTTTGGCATTTTCTAGAAAGCATTATTCTGAGAAGGGATACATAGACTTCTCTAGATTTCATCTAAAAGGTCCATGACACAGAAAAGATTAAGAATCCTGCTGTGGAGGGACAGTTTGGGGAAGGAGGAGCAGGGCAGAAAAAAACCCTGGGGAGATGGAGCAATCAAATGACCTAATGTGTATAAAACAGTTTGCACATTCAATCTAAAGCCTTAGAATGCTCCTAAATTCAGCGATCAATTGTTTTCTTCTGTCACTGCTAGAAGCATATTTTTAGTATTTGTTTTTATTATATTCAGTTCCATTAACAAGGCAATGACTTGTGCAAGAAAAATCACAATTCATAGAATCCATGCCCAGATGAAAAAGAAAACGCACCACATTGTGGAATTATGAAGCCCTCCTGAAGCTTCATTAATTGTGTTTATCTAAAATGACATGAGGGAGAAGAGAGAGCCTTTCTCTGCCTCCTGTTTCCTTAGCAAATTGCCCTCTTCATAACCTAGGTAAGGATGTTCTCTCTGGGAATGCTTTTCCCTTAAAGGCTCAAGGTGGTTATTAGACTTCTGAAGTTTCTACATTTCATGCTTGTAGCTTATGCCAGACACTCAGTGATTAGGAACTCCTGTCAAGAAGATATGAGTTCAGGTTTCCCCTCTGATGCTAACTATATGTCTCCTAGCAAGTCATTTAAACCCTCAGCCTTGGTTCTTCCTATGTAATGGGGATTGCAGTAGCCTCTGCCTCTCAGGGTTTTTAATGGTGATCAATTGGACATTTTTTGCACCCCCTGTAAATTCTAGCTCTTAGTAATTGTATGATATATAGACCTTATTGCAGAGCAGAGGTTCTTAACCTTTGTGTAAATGTTATACCAGCCTGCTGAAAATCTTGGACCCCTTCTTAGAATTATATTTTCAATAATTTAAAGAAATGTCCAATTCCAGTTAGATGTTTATGGAAATTAACTTTTTCCCCAATTTAAGTTCACAGACTCCCTGAAATTTATACATAGTGCTTTAAATATCCATGGAATCCAGTTTAAGAATCTGTCGAGTATTAACTAATTGATATCCCAAATTGTCACCAAATCCTGAAATTACTCAGGCAGTTCTGAAATACAAAAAAAAAATTGACCATTACCATCTTTAATTAGTTCTAATTCTCCATCTTTAGTGTTCCCACATTATTTTAAGTACACTTTTCAGACCAAACATTAAGCTCAAAATATATGTGTAAATAATATTTCAAAGAAAATGTGTTGTCTCTAAGTCAACATTTAGTTGAATCCTGAAGAAACCATGATAATACAATAGAATGGAAGATGTTGGAGTCTTGAAAGAGAGCTGCTTCACGATGGGTAATTAAGTCCATTTGATTTGGAAACTTTCCATTGAGGACCCCATTTCTGTTATGTTATAGGAAGGAAAACTGGAGGCAATATCATGTTGGGGAAATCTGACGCTCGTGATCCAAGGACACTTAGTTACACCCAATTTGGAGATTGTCACTGATGGTAATAGTCTCCGATTATAATGTTGTTTCTAGACACAGCTGTAATTGCATTTATAATGTTGTTTGGCTCAGTCTATTATGGATATTTGTTAATGAGGAAGTATTCTGACTCAGAATAATTTCATTTAATGAATGAACTTGAAATTTTTTCTTAAAAAAGAGAATGCATCAGCGTGGTTAAGAATAGACAGTTAAACATTTGTGGTTAGTGGCATTTTTTGTCTCCTTCATTCCTGTAGTTTTACTGTTCATTCTCTACATATACAACTTAAAGAAAAGGGGAAAGTAATGATGGTTGTCCATTATAGAAGCTGGGCAACAAGGGGTAATTAACAGGTAATCATCAATAAACAATTTAACCACAAAAGCTTGGATCCCCACCTACCACTTGTCAACAATAAAAGCTTAGTGAGTCGACATGCCATTGGAAAGAGAGTCTATGGGGAGCCCCAGAAAGCAAAGCTAATATAAATAAATAGTCCCTTTTTGGGAGCATAAACAAAGACCTGGCTGTAAGTGACCACATAGAAGAAGGAAAGGAAAATTCAGTAGGCAGGAAAAATATTAGGAAACCAAACATTTGGTTTCAGCTTTAGAAGAAAAAATATAAATGCTTGTGGACTAGGAGCCAAAAAAATGATGGACAAAGTATCTTCCTCATCCCATGTATGTTTTATGTTTCTTTATGGATTGGTGGAGAATTTAAAGGGGACATTTAGTCAAGTTGGTGTTTGGATATTGGAATAACTGGCCATTATCCTTGGTGAAAACATAGGTGGAATATTTTTAGGGAAGGAAGAGTGAGTGAACTCATCCACACTGCCTTGCAGGCAACTTCAATGAGATTAGGTAAAATGCATACCTTTGTAAATACTTGGTTAGTTCTTGTCAGAGTGCCTGCAGCTCTGAGCTCAGTACCCAGCACCAGCTTCATGAATCCTGAATGAATGAATGAATGAATGAATGAATGAATGATGCATAATTAGATGCTTAGAGCTAGCTACCCACTTCTCCGTTTTATTTGGGAGATTTTCTTCACTATATTAGAAAGTAAGCTTCCTTGAAGGTAGGGGTTCTCTTCTCTTGTTCCTTTGTGGCATTTGGTGGTACACTGGGATCTTGGACTTGTCAGGAAGATCTTAGTTTGAATTCTGTCTCAAATACCCACCTCTGTGTGCCTCAGTTTCCTCATCTGTAAAATAGGATAATGCCTCACAGGGCTGTTGTGAGGATCCTGTGAGTTGACAAACGATAAGTGTTTCATAAACCTTAAAACACTATAAAAATACAAACTGTTTTTATTATTTTTTATAATGCTTAGCCCCGCTCCTGGTATAGTAATGCTTGTTGATTAGATTCCAGTGTGGTTTAAACATTTAGTGAGAAGGAGGTAGCTTAATTCAGGCAAAATCTCCTGGCCCCTTATTACTTTTTTGGTAGAAAGTAGAATTTTGGGTAGATGTGAGCCAGGAAAGCCAGGAGGTGGAGATAAAGAGCGAGAGCATTTCAGGCTGAAAGGATGGCCACTGAGAATGTTTGGAATTGGGAGATGGGGTGTCTTGTGAAGAAGAGCAAAGAGGCATTGTCAGATGAAAAAGACTGGAGAGGTAGGAAGGGGCCAGGTTAGGAGGGCTCAAAAAGTCAAACTGAGGATTTCAAATTGGATCCTGAAAACAGCAATAAGGAATCAATAGCGTTCAGTGAGGAGTGGGAAACATCTTGGGAAGCTAGATGGCTCAGTGGAGGACCTAAGTTCAAATCTAGCCTCAGATACTTACTATCAGTGTGACACTAGGCAAGCCACTTAACCTTGTTTGCCTCAGTTTCCTTCTCTATAAAATAAGTTAGAGGAGAAAATGGCAGATCACTCTAATATCTTTGCCAAAAAACCCCAAAGGGGGCTACAGAGAGTCAGACACAACTGAAGATGTCTAAACAACAAAAAAGGGAGGAATTACATGGTCAGACCTTCTCTTCCTATTGAGATCATGACCTCAAAACTGATGAATTTTAAGGTCTTAACAAATGAGTGACTAGGAGAGTATTTAATTTGAGTTCAAAAGAGACTTCACTGAATTTTATTTTTGTTAACCTACCTCTACTCTATGTGAAAGAAAATCCTGAAAAAAGATAGTTGATGGATGGCTCATCACCAGTTACATTTAAGCAGCTAAGCTTCCTTCCTTCCTTCCTTCCTTCCTTCCTTCCTTCCTTCCTTCCTTCCTTCCTTCTCCTTTCCATCAAAATAGCCAAGATGGGGGACAATATTCTTTAGCTTAAAGTGACATTTTGACTTCACTCAAGTTCCTTCCCATGCACTCCTTCTCCCAACCCCATCAAGTTTAGCATTGTGCCCACCTATATTTTTTCCTTCTGAGTGCTCACATCCAATTGTATTCATTAGAGACTTTGCCAAATGTTCACTGGTTTCCTTAATTCTATTTTGGGGGAGGATATTAGATCTTGTTAACACCCTCCTACTGTGTTCCCAGCTACTTAAAAGTAATTAAGTAAAAAGTGAAGTTGGAATACATCTATCATTTAATTTGAAATTACACAAGAATCGAGAGAGGAAAAAGTGGCTTTGAAAGATCAATTCTCAAATTTTGATTTAAGAACTGAGTTATTAGCTGAAATAATATGAACTGGGTCCATTCTTTTGACCTCAGCAAAGTCTAGCCTAGTCAATTATTACGGCAGAGCAGGGAACCAGGAGAATAGCTTTGAATCAATCAGAGCCCAAAGGATTGGAGTTTGCATGGGGTTGAATAAGACATTAGTTATAAAATAATTAAGGCTGTCTTTGACCTTTTTAATGAGAAAGGACATTCATAGATTTTTTCCCATATACATCTGAAACTGCTTAACTCATTTTATTACTTGTTATAGAGGAGAATATTGCCAGACAGGATTTCAAACGTCCAACTGGAATAAACAAGGGTGTATTCTTCAGGTATAGACAGCGCCATCAGCCTTCCTGTTGAAAGAACATGACAATTTTTTTAAAAAACCCTTCCCTTCTGTCTTAGAGTCAATACTATATATTGGTTCCAAGGCAGAAGAGTGATGAGGGCTAGGTTATGGGGGTTAAGTCACTTGCCAAAGGGTCACACAGCTAGAAAGTGTCTGAGGCTAGATTTGAACCCTAAACTTTCCATCTCTAAGTCTGGTTTTCAATCCACTGAGCCACCTGTATGAGGCCATATTTGAACTCTAGACCTTCCTTCTGTTTCCAAGCTTGGCTCTCTATACATTGCTTGTTGACTGAATGGCAAACCAAGTGAGGAAATGTGGTCATCTAAAAGAGAAGAGGAAGAATTATCCAAGTGGATGGGTCCTTTCTTTTGTCTTTGTTTTCTTGTAGCTAGCTCAGAGCCTGGGATATGTAGTAAGTCCCTAACTACTTGCTGATTGATATTATGCCAGATTTTTTTTTGTAAATAGCACTTTCAATTTAAAATTCAGGTGTAGAATGTTTTGTGCAAAATAGCTACTCTCATGTTTTTACCAATTTTACCTCTGGCTAGTGTGTTGTCTTGGCAGGGAGTAGGTAGGGACTAAGAGTTGATTTAAACTTTTTTATGTATGAATTTTTCTCTAGATGTTAGCTGGGTCTTTATCAGTACGTAAAAATAATTTTAATGAAGGGGATTTTCTTTTTTCCTTTAATCTCAAACTGCTTCTTCTCAATATAAAATATTTGATAGAAACTAATAACCGACAATCCTATCTCTAGCTCTTATTCCCTTTGTGACTTTGGGCAATTCCCCAAGCCTCAGTTTCCTCATCTGTAAAATAAGAGGATACAGTTCTTATGTAGTTGAATTTATGATCCTCTCTAAGCAACCATCATACTACAAATACAAACCTCAACATTTTCTTGAGAATTCACCAAATAAATTATACTAGAACAGAACCATTCATGGAAGACAGAACAGTCTCCTCCCATTACCCGGATGGGATACTGATGCATTTAAAAAAATGAAAGTGCTTTTTAACACCAAATATCATCATATCAAATAGCCATACTTCCAGCTATTTGGAGCAAAAGTTTTCAAAATAAAGAGAGCTAGTGGAGAAATTCAAGCCATTTAGGAACAGGAAGAGGTATAGATAATCCCTGTCTTTCATCCTGCTACTGGTGATGCTTTCAGGGAAACTACAGAAAATGAACTAATACCCTAATACTTTACATTAATTACAAAAAACAGTCAGTTATTCAATTGTGTAATATTTGCAAAACATTAAGTATAAAATGATAATATAGCTGGATAATTACTTATTCTAGGACCAATTCTATTTGAATTGCATAGAGAAGAGAGAAAATAATCATTTATACATTTACAATAGACGATAAATTTGTATGTTTCTAGTAAATGCATTTATAAATATTTTTTGAGCCTTACAACATCCCTGATAGGTAGGTGATATTATTATCCCATTTTACAGTCGGGGAGATTGAGGCAAACAGAAGTTAAATGATTTCCCCCAGGTAATAAATGTCTGAAAGCTGGATTTGAACTCGATTCTTCTTGTCTAACCATCATTTTGTCCATATCATCACCAGCTGCCTTTGTTGCATAGAAAAAGATGGCATTATTAATAACTAACATTTATGCAATGCTTTTAAAGTTCTCTATGGCTTTTATATAGCTTATCTTCCTGGAAGGTCACCTTGTGAAATAGAGAAGATTCTTCAATAATTAAAGGCAAAAACATCCCTGTTCATATTCCTTCCATGCTCACATACGGTTGATTGTCATGCTAGGGAAGAATGTGTCTGCCATGGGCTTTCTCTATTATATCTGCTATATGTCACTGTATACATGGGGACATGATTTAGCACTCAGTATTACAATGAGGCAGTTTATAATGAAGGTTTTCTGTACCTACCACTTGGAAACTTTGCTTTATAATAAATGACATAAAGAAGAGAGTTGTACTGTCTACCCTGCTTCCCCTTTTAAAAGTGAGCCATAATATCTGGGTGTGCTACAGCACCTAACTAGAGTTGTAGAATTTATTAAAAAAATCATTTTCTCTTCTTTTCTTTTTTTGAACAATATCTTTTTTTTTAAATCCTTACCTTCTACCTTAGAATCAATACTATGTGTTGGTTCCAAGAGCAGTAAAAGCTAGGCAATGGGGGTTAATTGACTTGCCCAGGTCACACAGCTAGAAAGTGTCTGAGGTTGGATTTGAACCCAGGACATTACCTCTCCAAGTCTGACTCTCTATCTATTGTCCCACTTAGCTGTCCCCTGGAAAATATTCTTATTTTAGTTTGAGGTCATACGTCTAATCTCAAAATGTAAGTGAAGCAGCTTTCTTCAAAATTATTCCCAAAGCAATTTTCTTAAAATTAAGAATTTCTAAAATTCTTAGATGGGAAAATCTGGTCATTTTTCTCAGTCCTCCTCATTCATTATCTCTGTACAGAATTTAATTCTCTTAACTCCTCCTCATCCTTTCCTCTTGGCATTTTTATGATGGTACTCTCTTTTACTTTGCTTGTTGTCTGCCCCATCCTCCTCAGTAAAAAAAGATCATTTTCCAAAGCTTCTGAGCCTCCCTCTTAACTCAGCTGTTCACTTTTAAGATGTCAATTGGCCTCTTCATACTTTGCATGATTAACCTAAAGGCATCCTCCACAGTTACAAGAGTTCATTTCCCTTTTCTCAGATAACCCCTGCAAACACCCCCATAAATAGTGGAATCTGGGATGTAAAGCAAACCTTAGGGCTTGCCACAAGTCAGGTTTCTGGTCACTCTAAGCTGGGCCAGCTGGCTTTAAAGAGAGCACAGCTTGAAATGGTCACTTCTATTTTCTTGGGACAAGCCTCGTGTTAAAAAAGGGAGTGCTGATTAAATTGATTGGAATCCAACAGTGGTAGAAAATCTAATCAAAGCAGACTGGGCTGGGAAGAGAGATGGCTTCTGATATGGATTGGGATATGGCTTTAGCCAGGTATAATGTCTTTGCGGGAATGTTCATGGTTGAAACCATAGTTTAATAGAACTGTGAACTAAGGATATTAAGTTTGCTACACTGACTTATTCTGAATTGCAGCACCTGTTCCCAAACATTGGGTCTAGTCAGTGATTTGGGTTCTAGTCTCAGATTTGTGACTCAGAAACGTTGTGACTTCACACAAGTTTACCTTGATGGGTCTTCATTTCTCATCTCTAAAACTGGATTTTTAAAGGTCTAAAGGTCCTTTATGTTTCTAACAATCTGTGTTCTTGCATTTTTTCCATCTAAAGTCCCTTTCACCACTAACAGCCCCTTTCAGTCTGTGTCTTTAACTCCTCTGCTCTAAAGTCTCTTCTACTTCTAACATTCTGTGTTTTAACTCTTTGTGTCCTGAGGTTGCTTTTAGCTCCACTATTTTGTTCTTTCTTTTGGGCATAGTACCTGGAACACAATAGTGGGTGCTTTTGTTGATCAGTCATTTTTTTTCCCTCACGTTTGACTCTTTGTGATCCCCGTTTGGGGTTTTCTTGGCAAAGAGAGACTAGGCTGGTCTGCCATTTCCTTCTCCAACCCGGTGCATTTTGAATGGTTCATGATTGTTGCTTTGACTTACCTTCTATGGTCCTTTTAATTCTAATATTCTGTGTTGTTCTAAAATTTTCATGTTCTAATCTTCTCTGTCCTAGCAATCCTTTTTATCTCTCATTTAAATATTGAGCAGAGGGATAAATTTGGACGTGTTACATCTTTCCTCCGCTCATAGATCTAGAGCTAGAAGGGACTTTGGAACCATCTAGGCTAGTCCTTTTATGTAATAAAGGAAGCATATTGTCGGCATTTAATAAATGCTTATTGATTGGCTTCTGATGGACAACCTCCTAATGCTGTAGGTGACTAAGTTGCAGAGAAGGTGCCTGACTGCCCTGGTAGAGGGAATTTTATCACCTGGAAGTTCTCTGTATCAAAGAAGTTGCAGGTATATTCTTTCTTCTTACTTCTATTGTGCAATCATTTTGAGATTCTGGGATGTCTGAGAATCTGAGAGTAAGCACTTGGGTACCACTGGTTTGCGATGAAAGACCATCCCGTGAAGCAAGTCCTTCCTATTTCAGAATCCATTCCTTTTCCAGAAGAAGCCGCCTGCCCCCTGGATAAGCCATCCCCAAATCAGGAGTAGTTCCTCCTTGAGAGGAGCAATTCCTTCTCCCTCCTCGCGATGGATGGGAGACGGGAGCTTCAAAAACTCACCAGAATTTGATCGGTCTCGAACCCTAGCAAAGTGAGGGATTTAGCCAGAGAGCATATTGGTTCCAGCAGACTAGGGTAAAGTTAATTAAGGATGATTAATGAAGCATTTTCCTTCCAATGATATCTGTGACAGAACAAAGCTGTCTGAGGCTTGTCAAGCAGAATTTGAGTTGAATGAGTATTTATGTGATCAAATCTGAAGGGCTGCCTCTTGACAGAGCAAGGATTCATCAATCAATTGCAGCGGGTCGCAGCGGTGGGAAATTGGTCCAGCAGCATCGGCTTCGCTCCCATCCCCCATTTCTTCATTCAATCATCCCTCCGGCTACAATGCATCTTGTGCTCTTACCTCTGACCACCTTAAGGGCTATCAGAGAAAAGTAAAAGAGACCTCAAACATCTATTATGGGGGCAGGGTGTTGGGGAATCTCAGTCCTGCTCAAACAATTGCTTTCTTTGCAGCTGAGGCTCAATGTTCTGGGAAAGGGATACCTACTGGTTCGAGGAATTAATCCGCATTAATGATGGGAGCGCTCAGCACCTTGGTCAGAAACTATCTATCCCAAGACTGTCTCTCCCTCCCCCAACCCCCATCAACGCTGTAAACATTTTTTTTAAAAAACAAACAAACAAACAAAACAAACAGGAAGTTATTCATAGACACAGTCAGTTGCTTCTATGAGAATAAAACAGCCCAAATCTAATACTAAGGCTCTAGACATAATTGGACCTTTTACAGTCTCTCCTTTAGCATCCTTTGAGATCAGCTGCCAGCTACTCTGAATAAATCTTGTATATACTTAGTTATTTTAATTTGAGCTCCCTGAGGACAGAGACCAATGTTACATTTCTTTTTATTCCCAGAATTTAGCTCAGTGCCTGGCACAGTGCAGGTGTTTAATAAATGCTTTTGGATTATTGGATGATTTTGAGAAGGATCACAGCTTCTTAGATTTCAATATAAAAGACCCCATCTCCTCATTTTACAAAAAAAGAATATGAGGCCCAGATTGTGTCTTACTTAAGGTCAAACAACAAGGAAGCAGCAGAACCAGTATTTGACTCCAGAGTCTTGAATACCAAACTTAGTGCTCCTTTTACTACCTTAATCCAACTTCCCACCCATATTTCTCCTCCCAGCCTCTCTGGCAAATGCTTATCTGACAGAGGGATTGCTTAAACCATTCATTTCCAGTTAGTTTTAATATGACTTATTGCACACTATAGTCAGAACACTGTGGTAGGTTCTGGGAGGATATACAAAGCTTAGGAAATATATAATCCTCTTCTGTATAGAACTTCCAATGATGGGGAAATCAATCCTTCATAAATATTCCTTAGTAACTTCAATTGTTAGAAATATCTTCCTTATGCTAGGAAGTGTGACTATAGCCTCTCTTGGTCAGGATACTGTATATCTAATGATTCCAGTTGAGTTTATAAATAGTTCAAGAGATTACTTATGCCTCCCCATTTTCTATCATCAGCAAATATAATAATTATTTCCTTCTTGCATATCTTTTATTCCAGCTGCTAAAAAATGTAGAATCCTCCCTTTCAATGGAAATCAATCCTTTAAACCAAAATAATCTGGGTATCACTATTCTACCAGCTACAAATTCACCTAACTCCATTATTATCTCTTCATCTTATCCACAAGGATATGGAAAATAATTTATCAATGTGTAGCAGAAATAAAGAGACAGAATACTTTCAGTGTTGTTCCAATCTATCCGTGAAAAAAAAAATGAGTTTCATTTGTTACAAATTGTCCTTAGAAGACCCATGCAGGTTCCTGGTGATCACTGGTTTCTTTTCTAAAGTGTTCACCTATCAACTGTTGAGTAATTCAGTCTGGAGTTTGGGGGTTTGATGTCTGTAAGTTTGTAAGTCTGTAGTTTCCAAGATCTAACTTTTTCCCTCTGCCTTTTTTCTTCTTTTTTTGAAAATCTGGACAACATTTGCCCGTCTCCAGATTTCTGGCACTTCTTCGGCTTATCATGATTTCTCAAAAATTACTGACAGTTCTCCCTTAGAAGATTATCAGATGGTAGGTTTGAAAGGGTGGCTCTCACAGCTGGTGGGATATTTATCACATCAATGACAGAAGTTTTGCTTTAAAAAGCCTTCTGATTGTCATGACTGAATTTCCCATGGAGAGACCCTACTTGCCAGCCGTGGTCCACAAGACCCTCATTTTACCTGGCTCATTCATCACTATTGGTAAGTGGAACAACTCTCACACAGCACCACACACAGACAGGTGCTTAACAAATGTTTTTTCACCACTATGTCATTCTTTTCCCATAAACTCTGAAAGATGACTACATACAACCCCCCTACTCCAACTTCACCTATTGCAAAATTCATTTTTCCATTCCTCTTTGAGACTTAATAATCAAGACTGAACTTATGTACAGATTACTTAATGACTGGTTGAGAGAGATTTTAGGGTTTCTAGGAAGTCATCTCTGACTTCACAAACTCCATGATACCTGAGGATCTCCTAAAAGGAGCAAAATCTACAAGATGAGTTTGGTCTTAAAATGGAAATCTCTTTTTATGTAAGATTTTTTCTTTCTTATTTTGAACCTTTATATCTAACTAAAATGTTCATTGTACATCTTGTCAGAGGTCTAGATCTGCAAGGGAACTCTAAGACAATTAAGTCTAATTTTATTAATTTTTACTTTTATTAATTATTATTTTAATTAATTTTTAGATATGGAAACTAAGGTCCAAGTTCATATAAGCTGTAAGGAGGAGAGGTGGGATTAGAAATTCATTACTCTGACCCTCAAGCCAATACTCTTTCACTATAACAACTGCTCATTTACTTTTCTCAGTTTTTCCCTCTGGAGCCTTATAAATAATCTGATCACTTACCAATGAACCAGCTTTCTGAGCCTCTCTAATACATTAGGCTGGTGTTCAGATCAGACATAATAACTGTCATCAGGTCTATATTTCTAAACTCCCCAGCTTGGTGGAACTTTTCTGAGTTTGGGCTTCCCTGAGATGGATTGTGAGCACTTAGGGGTCATCTCTGTGCTACAGTCAGGCATTTTCAGGATTAATTTGTCAACAGCTCTCTTCAAATGTGATACCCCAAACTGTACCCAGAACCCCAGGAAGGGTCAGAGGAAGGCAGAACGTAGTAGATTTCCAAAAAAATTCTTCTAGTTCTCAGAGTTAATTACTCCTACCATTGATTTGGGTTCTCAGGAGCTGATAAACAGCCACAACATCAAGGACAATTTTTCAGAGCATGTGAGCATTGTTGCCAACCTGAGCATTAGTGTGGTTTTGATGAGCTTGCAAAAAAAAAATCTTTCTAGAATATTTATTTTCACTCTTAAATGTCATTTGTTATATATGGTCAGAATGCATCCACCAATGACAGTTGCCAGGCATTCTATTATAAGAACAGGTCATGAGATCAGTCATTAAAGGCTTTGGACAGGTTGGATAAATTTTAAGATAAGAGATCATTCGGTTTCATAATTGTTCTAGAAACATCAAAATTGTGGCTACTTTGGAGAATTCTAGTATATGGAGACCACTGAGTTAGTTAAGAGAGGTGGGATGGCATAGTAGAAATAGCCAAGGGCTGGAAACCTGGGTTCAGACATGCCTCTAATACTTCCCTTTTGGATGTTCATTAGTAAGTCATTTAACTTTTATTTATTCTTTTATTTAACTATTTATCCATGAAGTGGGGATGATAATAGCACCTCCACTGTAGGTTGTTATGAAACTCAAATGAGATAATGTATTAAAGTGCTTTGAAAATCTTAAAGCACTATGTAAATATGGAAGTTAGTCTGGCATTTTCTTCCAGAGGGAAACACTACATCTCCCTCTTTCGAGGTTCTAGGAGTATTCCTGAGGGGATGGAACTATATTTCTCTAAATGCTCTCAGCTTGTGGCCCCATTCCAGTGAGTTTCCCTGACTGTTAAGTTCTCACAATGAACTCCCCATTTCTATTTTACCAATTAACAGCACTTAGAGTTCACAAAGGGACTCTTGCTTTGAAGCTGAATCAAGAACAGAAGCACACATACTTCACCACCAAAACACCTGAGGTCACCCTTATTAGATGGAGTGAGACCAAAAAAGGCATCTAAACCTGGTTGACTAAAGGTTTTTGAATGTCCCCAGATCTGGTTCCCTATTCACTTAACTTCAAAATAATCTTCAAATTCCCTTTCAAAACCCTATTGAAGGGGAATTTGAAGGGAACTTCAAATGGGGTTCCCTTCATTCACTCCATAGAACTGAATCAAGTGAGTTTCAGAATATCTACACGTGCTCAGAATTTCTCCATGGCACTGCCATTCCATGTGATCCTGCTTCTCAGAGAGCTGGCTCCCTACGTCCTTCTACACAGAAAACTATATTAGTAGCCCAAATACATAAATGTTGGAATACTATCTCTAACAAATAACAGCGAATGAATGGACAGGAAGCATTGGCACAGTGGATAGGGAATCATCAAGAACTGAGTTTGAATCCTACCTCTGGACCATGCCAGCTGTGGGAGCCTAGACCAGTGGACTTCTCAGCACCTCTGGCAGCATTCTTAGTTGCTCTGCTTTGTTGAGGCCATTGTCTAGTTAGCAGTTCACTCTATCATTGTATTCCCAATTCCAATAAAGCAAAGATCCTGCAAAGCAGATCTACCAGCTTCTTCATAGAGATGACTTCTCCTGATCAGGAAAGTAGAAACCCTCTTCAGATGGGATTCAGAGTTCTCTCTTCCCTTTCACCAGCCATGAGTAAAGTCGCAGTGCCATAATCTGTGGTATGATCAAATGCCTCATTTTGACCTTATGAGAGAATTCCAGAAAAACGGAGTCCTGTCACTTTCCTCGTCTCCAATTCCATATATGGCCCTTCAAAGTCTTGGCTGCCACAAGTTAATTCTAAAATTACTTAGGTAATACTCTTAGCTGTTGCAAATAGGAACTTTGGGTTTAACAGAGACTGGTAATAGTGATTAGTTGCAAGTCCTCTGACTCCAGAACCAGCATTCATCCCAATCAGTGAGAGACCTCACCAACTAACAGAACTTTTTCTCTGTTCTTTCTTCCAAGTTCTGGTCTCGTGCACTACTTTCTACCTTGCTTTTACCCTCAGAGATCTCTTCATCAAATATCTTATTTTAATCAATATCTTAATCAATATCCCAATTTCCTTACTACAATAGAAATCAATGAATGATGATGACTTATGTCTCTGTAAGTTTGAACTTTATTGATAACACTCTATCACAAACACCCAGTATCACAAGATAGCCAAGTTGAGTTGGGGATCTATTTGTCAATTACATAAGCATTTAGAGAATAAATAGAATTAAATACTAAGTATTTTAAGAGGAAAGACACTAGCAGTACAGAGAATCAAGAAAGATCTCCCTTATGAGGCAGTACTTGAGTTACATCTTGAATGAAGAGTGAAATTCCATGAAATAAGAGAGAAGGGATGGAGAGATATGGAGAGAGAGATATGGAGAGAGAGAGAGAGAGATATGGAGAGAGAGAGAGAGATATGGAGAGAGAGAGAGAGAGAGAGAGAGAGATATCAAAAGGCCTTCCTTTAAGATACATTCATTCTACTAGGGCGAATGGACAGAAGTAAGTTTCTCCAATCAATATAAAATTTTACTGTTGTGATTGTTGTAGTTGTATGTGATTCTTTTTTATTCCCTTTGTTGTTTTCTTGGCAAAGATACTGGACTGGTTTGCCATTTTCTTCTCCAACTCATTTTACAAATTAGGAAACTGAGACAAAGAGGGTTAAGGAACTTTCCCAGGATCACACAGATAGTAAGTGTCTGAGGCCAGATTTGAACTCAGAAAGATGAGTCTTCCTGACTAGGCTTGATTCTCTATCCACCGTACCACCTAGCTTCCTTGGGATATAGACTACTGTAAATTATTCTCCAATACCCTGAGTATTTCTGAGGTACTCTGGTCAAGAAGACAGCCAAGAAGACCAAGTTCCAGTCCTATCTCCGATCCATCCTGGGTATGACTCTCTAATGATAAGCAGCAGAGAAAGCCAACCAATGAAGTCTGAGGCAGTTTCCTCACATTAGAGTTCTCTATCCAATGAAATCATAGGTATAGCCCTCATCCAATGACTAGCAAAGAGTTCTGACCCAAGAGACTATGGTTAGAACCAAAGGCCTTGGCAATGTTAGCCAAGGTCTAAAGGATCAAGGCCCAGATGATGATCTCAAAGTGGACTGAAAGGTTTATTTGTGTGACTTGCTCACAAGTGGGACTTAGATATAATGAATATATTGAGATTTCTCTAGCAGGTCCCCAAGTGTTAATGGCTAGCCAGGGCAATTCTGCTTATGTTGCCTTGGTGCACACTGGGAGGCAGCACCGTTAGCTAGATAGGTACTCAAAGGATACCCTGATGTGTAACTATGACAATGATACAGTTGTAGAAAACCAGGAAACAATCAATATAGGCAGAATAGACTGTCATGGAATGAGGTGACTCATAGGCAGAACCTTAAACAAAGTCAATTCCCACAGGTAAAGATAGCAAATCCAATGGGATCCCACAGCTTAGCCGCCATTTACACAGCTCTTTGAGGTCTCCAAGTACTTTACAGATACCATCTCTTTTGAGTCTCATAACGATCTTGTGATGTAATTCCTTGAAGCATTATTATATTCATTTTATAGAAGATAATACTGACATTCAAAAAATTAAGCAGCTTGTCCATGGTACTCTAGGTAGTGCCAGAGGGTAGAATTGGAATTCTAGGACTTTCTGACTCCAAGTATGGCCCTGTATTTTGTCATGCTGCCTCTTCGGGATAGGTGCCCTACTTTAGTAGTCTAAGACCACATCTTCATTTCTCACCAGAAGATATTCATCTTGACCCAGATGTGAGAATTGACTGGCTTTCTTAACCCTTTAAAAGTTATGTTTCTTCTGCAAAAACATGTAGTAAATGCTTACCCAATATATATTAAAGTACAGTGACTCTTTTCTTTTTTGGTCAAGACTTGTCATTTAAACAATGCAGGGAACTCCCAATATGGAAAAAATCTATCCACTGATGCAGACCAGCAACTTGCATGCAAATTATAGTGCTGGAGAGTTGCTGAAAGCATAGAGATATCCCACTAATGCTTAGGTTAGCAGCAATACACACATAGTATGAAAAATTGCCCTTTCTTCATTTCCCTCCATCGCCTGTCCATACTCATTGAGAAGGCAAGAAGTACAACACTAATTATACATACATATATACATAACATATACATATGAAAAGCATATTTCCCCATTAGCCATGTTGTTGGGGAAAAAAGAAAAAGGAAGAGAAAGAAAAGAATGCCTTTGATGTGCCACTGTGGATCAGTTCATAAAAACCCAAATCAATGTGGGGTAATTAATTGTGAGAACTAGAAGAATTTTTTGAAATCGACTGTGTTCTACCCTCCTCTGACCCTTTCTGAGATTCTGAGTATCACCTTTGAAAAAGGTTCTGAGCCTTTCTTCCTTGAGTCCAAGGCCAGTTCTATATCCCCTGTACGATTGCCTTGAATATGGTCATATCATCGTAACTCCCCTTTGTTTTCTCTCCTGCCTCGTTCTACAGGACGTGTCTTCCCAGAGACATATTCATGGGTGTCTGGTCCTCTTCTGAACAGCTCCGAAAAGAGCCTTCCCTCCCCTCCATGTCTCCCATCCTCCCCCACCCAACATTATTATTTACTACTCGGTTGACCTGTAAAAATGGTACTGATCTTTAACTTGAGTCCTGGGTGTTTATATTTAGATTATCACCAAGTACTCTTCTCTTGGTACCCAGATAGGCGCTCACTATTTTTGTGTGCACAGCAGGCTTAAAAATTGACTGTCTAAATATTTAACTAGTGTTATTTTAAAGAATTTCATTATTTATCTTCTTTATGATTTATATTATCACATTCTGTGTCTGTAGTTATGGTTTATCATAAGCAGCCCATCTGCTCCAAGAGCCAACTTGGAACCTTCATGTAAGATGCGTCCCACTATCATAAACATGACAAAAGATAGATTACATTTAGTCTTTCTCCATGTTTAACCAATTTAATTTGTTTCCTATGCAGAAGAGGCTCTAAATTTACTTAATATATGTTAGCACTTAGGGACATGGTTAGGAACACGACTAGGGTCTTAACCTATTCGTAAATAAATGAGAAGATTCCTGTCGGAGTGAAAGAGAGAGAGAGAATTTATGTCAAACAATCAGGAATTTAATACATCGTGCTCTATTAGGATGTCCAGTTTGTGTACATACTCTTAAGGCATGATTACGAATAACTTCACTTCCTATAAACAATGTGACTGGAGAAATTACTCACAGATACAACCAAAAGGGGAAGAAAGGTAGGGCATTTTCACTGTAGCCAATAAGTAAAGCACTTTCCCTGAAAAGGTTAAAAATAGAGGGGTGGTTGTGTGGCCAAAATATTTGCCTTGGTTGGGCCAGCTTGCAAAAGAATTCTCAAGAATGCTCAAAGAGATTGTGCTTGACTTATATTCATAATAATGGCCCCTCAGAAAAGGGATGGAGTTTTTTTTTGGTTTGTTTTGTTTTGCTTTTTGCTCCTGAAGTGAGGATACCAAAAATAGAAACATAATAAATAAACTGTGGCAACTTCCAGAACATCCACAGTACCCTACAAAAGTGGGCTCTCTCCCCCCTCTATCCTTGGAGATGGAAGAGTGAGACACACTCCTACCCCATCTTTTTCTTTTCTCTCTAGACACAAAATTTCCTAGTTATAGCTCTGCCGAGTGACCTTCATTTGAGAGTGAATCTGTGGCTCAAATGACCATCTTTATGCCACCCGAGTGAAAGGATTTTATTTTATTTTATTTTATTTTAAATAATTATGCTGGATTTCTCTTTGCCTCCTTTTGAAGGGGAAGTAGAGGACTTTTTGAATGCAATGTAGAGTCATTCATTTTTTACTTTTAAGGTAAAGGGTGTCTGCCCAGTGATTAGTAGGGGAGTGTGGGTGATTAACTGTTAAGGAAATACAGTTCTCAGTGATCTATAAAGCTGTTTCTTCCAAAGTTATAGATTCATTGCTTGGAAGTACTAAATACGTGTTGTTCTAGGGCCGTATAAGCCATGAATACTAAAAATACACATGAACATATTTCTCTGACGATGATTTATTACAAAACAATTTGGGACTAATACATTCACATTATGGGATGCAAATACAAATGTGGCATAACTGTTGGGCTTTTAGAATGAAGTGTCATTGCTTAGGAAAATATGGGCCCAGTTGTAGCTTCATCACGGCGCTGGAAGCCTAATTTGGGGAGCGTGGATGAGTGATGTTGTAACTTGTAACAGTTTGGTGCCTAAATTCTATAATAGTGAAGAAAACATTTCCAGTTGATGTTACCAGTACCCTAAAGGGCTTGTGTATTATTCAGAATAGATGATTGTGAATGGCAATGGTTGGCCATTTGGTTGTTTGTTGAAGGTCATACCTAGAGTGGTTTGTGGACCAAAGGGCAGGATGATGAACAAAAGACTCTGAAAATAAAATAATATAACCGATGACTACAATCTCTACCCAGAGAGCAGGCATCTTGTCTTCTCTTTGTACTTCTCTTGTGGAATACTTGTATAAATAGTTACACCAGACAATTGAACATTGGAACAAGTTGGAACTGGGGATTCTTGTTGCTTGTTGGTTGGGAAAATCCAGTTGATCAGAAGAGTGGGTGGAAATAGATGGGCGCCATGATTCTGGGAGTCTACTCAAGCATCCTCAGCATGGCCTGGCACCTCTAATTTTCTCAGCCCCCAACACCTAGATGTTTTTATTTGACAATCTGGAGAGCATTGGTAGTAGCTTGAAAGAGGAGGACCAGGGTCATGGCACCTCTAGTGGGAGCCTTCTGACTCCAGGTGAAGCAGGGATGGAACAAAGGACTTCTACTAGGGCTGAAGCATCCTTCCCCATTCAGGTTTTGGCTACTTCAGTGCTGAGCAAAGCCTTGCACAGGTCAGCACACCCTAGTTATAGCGCTCTATACCAGTGCCATCTTTCCATATCTGGATCTTGATGGATACATACCTAGTCTGTGGCTTGGTCAATAATGGAAAAGATAAATACGTGATGGAAACAAGAAGGATGTTATTGGCTGTTTTCTTTGCTCAACTCTATTTCTTCTTCTTCCTTCTCTCATCATCTCCTTTCTTTTTCCCCTTACCCAAGTTTAAATGTTTTCCATTTTCATCTTGACTTGGAGATACAATGTGGCATATTGGAAAGAATGCTGGAATTTGAGTCAGAAGTTATAGGTTGAAATCCACTAATAACAGTTTGGTCTTGGCTAATTCACAAGCACTATAGACCTTAGTTCCTTCAGAAAATGAGAGAATTATACTAGATATTCTCTTAGATCTCTCTCTGGTTCTAACTCTATGAACCTAACTTTTCTAGTTTTAAATATACTATGCTACAATCTCCCCCTCTCTCCCTGCCCCATGCTTTTTAAACCATAACTTTTGTCTTAGAATCAATACTTCATATTGGTTCTAAAGCAGAAGAGCTAGGCAACTGAGGTTAAGTGACTTGCCCAGGGTCATACAGTACACTCCCCTTTTTACTCATTTTTTAAAAATTCCTTCTCTTCCTCCTACAACTTTTCCCATGACCTATTATCTTCAATGAAAAGAGACATTGGATGAGATCATTGAGCCTATTAATGTATCAATCTTTTTGGTATGATTAAGGAAACTTTGTTGAGAAAAGTGCTTTTCCCAATTGGATTGGCACTTAACATCTTGTAGGTTTGAATGTAGAAATAGATGTTAATGGAGAGATTTCCTTTTTCTTTTTCTTTTTTGGATAGGATCTGAAATCTTATTGGGGTAGGGCATTTCTGGGAGGGATTTTTCCTACCAGGGAAGATGGACACTGTCTTTAGTCTTAACTGTAGTGCTAAGGCAGCTAGGTGGTACTGTAGATTAAGGCTGCTGGATCTGGAGTCAGGAAGATCTGATTTCACAATGGGACCTTAGGTACTAGCTATGTGACTTTGATCAAGTCATAACTGCTGCCTCAGTTTCCTCAATTGTAAAATGGAAATAATAATAATAATAATACATACCTCCCAAGGTTATCATGAGGATCAAATGAAATATAATTATAAAGTATTTAGTGCAATTCCTGACACATTGTAGGTGTCATGTCAATATTTGTTATTGTTGTTGTTATTATTATTATTATTATTATTGTCTGACACAGTGTAGGAGTCAAAGTCAGAAAGAACTGAGTTCAAATTTTGCCTCAGATACTTACTAGCATGACACTGGGCAAGTCATCTAAACCTTTGCAGGGAGCAGTTTCTTCATCAATATAATAACAATAATAATAGTAACAATAACACCTAAATTCTCAGGGTTGTAGTGAGGATAAAATGAAATATTATTTACAAAGGGCTTGACAAAATTTAATTGAACTATGTAAATGTGATTATTATTATCTTTGTCATCATTATTAATCATTACCTATAGGATCACATAGGTAATATGTGTCAGAGGTATGAATTGAACTCAAGACTTCTGAAACCACAGAAGGCTCTAATTTATTCTATACCATGCATCTTCCTGGCTTAGACCAATATTCGAGCTACTATTCTCTCTAATAGATTAGAGATATATTTCCATAAATCTAGCATATTCAGGAGTTTATTTTCCTGATATAGCAGGAGGTGAAAAATAAGAAGTATAAGTTCAGGCTCAGGGGATAAAGGATGAAGAGAAAACAAGGAGAAAAAAAGATGATTTGATCTTGGTGGTAGAATTAGGATTGAGGCTAAGAGTTTTCATCAGTCTGTTATTTGCACGTGTGTACACACACACACACACACACACACACACACACACACACACACACAACCCTACCCTCCAGGAATCTTTGTGGAAGTACATTGTCAGAGAAGAAAACAAATGAGAGTCTCAGAGTGTCAAATAAATATTTTATTTCATCTTGTTCCCTATTTACCAGGTGTGCATACCATTTGATTTTCCATTGCTACTGGCACTTCTGGAAAGATGGAGACTCCTGTTGTATTTCCTTAGGATCAACCAATCAGCTAACAAGCATTTATAAAGAATTTACTAGGTGCCAGGCATTGTGCTAAAAGCTAGAGCTATAAAGAAAGGCAAAAGACAGTTCCTGCCCTCAAGAGTTTATCTGTTAACAAAAGAGGCAATGTTCAAATAAATATGTGCATACAAGGTGTATACAGGAGAAACTGGGGGTAACCCCAGGAGATGTAAAGCCTAAAGCAAGAATAAATGCTTCCAATGATCACTCTTTGAGTTTCTAATCCCATATAGCTGCCATCTTCCTAGAGGGTCATTCTTCTCCAACCTAATGTGGGTAGTTAATAGAAAACTGAGCTTTGAACCTAACTGCTTTGTCTCTTGTGCCTCCATCCTCACCACCCTTCACTGCCTTTCTTTGGATCAGAAAAACAATGGTTTATTTGGCAAAGCATTATTTTTTTTTCAGAAGAATGGCACAAAAACCCGTGTGTGTCAGTCAGTCATCAGGGAATGACAGTGAGTATCTCCAGATAGCTTGGCATGAAGTACTTGGAAATATATTAAATGATTTGTGGCCTCAATAAGTTTACATTTTAAGAGGTGATATCAAACAGATGAATATAAACAAACAGAGCAGAGGGCAGGAATAGGAGAGAGAGAGAGAGAAAGAGACAGAGAGACAGACAGACAGACAGACAGAGACAGACAGAGAGACACAAACAGAGAGAGACAGAGAGACAGAGAGAGAGAGAGAGAGAGAGAGAGAGAGTGAGTGAGTGTGTGTGTGTGTGTGTGTGTGTGTGTGGTGGTGGTGGTGGTGAGGGGGAGATTGATCCCTATTTAAAAGGAAGAAAGAAGGAGAAAGTGGAAAGATGTCTGATTAGTTCAAATTTCACCTCTGACTCTATTGACCTAGGTGACTTTGGGCAAATCATCACCCCAGGCATCAATTCTCTAGTCTATAAAATGAAAGAGGTGTATTCGATGGCTTTGGGAGTCCTTTCTAGCTCTGAAGTTATGATAGTCTTGAATTTGAGTTGCTCTGAACAAAGTTGGAAGGAGTCTTTTTTGGAGTTTAAATCCCATCAGAGAGTTTAAACCCCAGCTCAGCCATTTACTGTCCACATAACCTTGAGCAAGTCAAGTTGATTCTCTGGTCCTTGGTTTATTCATTTGTAAAATGAGGAAAAGAATAGCAGCTGCCCCACAGATTGTAGCAAGGATCAAAAGGGATGTAAAGCAACCTTTGCAAACCTTAAAGCCCTATGTAAATGAAGCTATTAATGTTATTATTACAGAAGTCTGACTGGCATCCATCTGAGTCTAATTTATCTAGCTGATACCCGAATTTGTAGAAATCTTGTTACTACATAGAAGTAGGTAATATTTGCCCACAGATGCACAGTTTCAAACAACTTCTTCCTATATTAAGTTTATAATGCTTTTCTTTAACAGAAAGCAGGTATGTCTGTTCTCTTGTTGCACTTAATTTTCTTTAAGCCTCCTCCCTGCCCTCCCCACCAAAAATTCTAAGCCAACAAATTTACTGGAGCAAAGCCAAATGGGAATTCTGCTTACTGTTTTCTCCCCCTCTAGAATTACTGAAAGAATATATTCAATCTAGACTTCCACACCCATTTATTTCTTGTTCTCCATTCTTACCCTCCCCTTCTCCCTTCTCTCTCTCTCTCTCTCTCTCTCTCTCTCTCTCCTGTCTCTTATCTCTCTCTCTCTCTCTCTCTCTCTCTCTCTCTCTGTCTCTCTCTCTCTGTGTCTCTCTTTCTCTTTCTCTCTCTCCCTCTCTCTTTTTTGCCCTCCCTCTCCCTCTCTCTCTCTCTCTCTGTCTTTCTGGATCCTGTTTCAAATCCTATATTGCCACGGAGCAGCTGGTAGTATTTAGTAACCACCTGTACAAGTAGTACTGTTTGCAATGGAAGAAAATTTAGCTTACATAAGGGAAAAAAAACTGGAAGGTGTTGGCTTTTCCATTTTTATTTGTATTTGTGTACATTTTCCAACTCATTGATGAATGTCCTGTTAAGTGAAACTTAACTCCCTGGCAAAGAAGCAGAAACAGTGTGGTATCATAGTCGTTTGTTTCAGTACGGTTTGGTTGAATTGAAGCTCTTTCGGGCAGGTGAGAGGTTGATAGTCTCCAGGAAGAGGCTCTTGAATTCCATAATGGGGGTGAGAATGGTACCTATTGAATAACAAAATCCTGCCATGCTTTTTCCAGGCATAGTTCCCATTAAAGGCCAGGAAAACGATCATGACCAGGCTCTGGATTCCTTTGAGAGGGTTGCTTAATCAAGTAACTTGGGAGCTAAAATACTCTGGCAAATAAATTATTGCCCCTCTTGCTTTTAAAAGAATCTGTGTCCATTGTTTGGTTATTTAATTTATTTATAGGACCAGAGAAAGTCACAAGTAAAGGGAAGTCATTCACTGAGACTGAGGGAAGGCCCCTGGGATTTAGGGCAGATCATCCTGTGGAGGGCATCTGCATGAGATCACGGAGCCCTTCAGTTTGTTATCTTGAAGTGACTGGCCCATGAAGACCCTTAGCAACAACTGCGGTTTAGGAAGCGAACAAAAGCACTTATAATAATTAATTAATTATTATTATTATTATTATTATATAAATATTATTATAACATTAAAATTATTATAATAATATAATAATGTTGGTGTGACTAAATGCATAGGGACCAGCAAAACACATTCTACGATCACTTATTTATGGAAAAGAAGAATTCTTGGATAAATGAGAATATTATCTTTTGATTACTCATAAGGAGAGATACAATTCAATCAGTATTTTTGGAGTACCTACAAATTGCAATGTGGGCTTAGGAACTACAGGAATTAGAAGGGAAGTATAAGGCATAGTTCCATCTTCAAAGTATTTATTATTTAACCAGGATGATGAAACATGCACAAGTGAAATTATTGAATAGTAATAGGACCAACATTCTGGACCCATAAAGGACCTCAGAGGCCATCTAGTTCAACTCTCCTTATTTTACAGTTGAGGAACTGAGGCCTGGAGAGGATAACTTGCTCAGGGTCAGGTAAATACAAGCTTCTTTTCTTCTTTTCTTCTTCTATTCTATTTCACTTTGGCAGCTAGGAGGCACAATGGCTAG
>NC_058132.1:668697981-668707655 GCF_016433145.1 Gracilinanus agilis | reverse complement strand
TCTCTCTCTCTCTCTCTCTCTCTCTCTCTCTCTCTCTCTCTCTCTCTCTCTGTCTCTCTCTCTCTATGTCTCTCTTTCTCTTTCTCTCTCTCCCTCTCTCTTTTTTGCCCTCCCTCTCCCTCTCTCTCTCTCTCTCTGTCTTTCTGGATCCTGTTTCAAATCCTATATTGCCACGGAGCAGCTGGTAGTATTTAGTAACCACCTGTACAAGTAGTACTGTTTGCAATGGAAGAAAATTTAGCTTACATAAGGGAAAAAAAACTGGAAGGTGTTGGCTTTTCCATTTTTATTTGTATTTGTGTACATTTTCCAACTCATTGATGAATGTCCTGTTAAGTGAAACTTAACTCCCTGGCAAAGAAGCAGAAACAGTGTGGTATCATAGTCGTTTGTTTCAGTACGGTTTGGTTGAATTGAAGCTCTTTCGGGCAGGTGAGAGGTTGATAGTCTCCAGGAAGAGGCTCTTGAATTCCATAATGGGGGTGAGAATGGTACCTATTGAATAACAAAATCCTGCCATGCTTTTTCCAGGCATAGTTCCCATTAAAGGCCAGGAAAACGATCATGACCAGGCTCTGGATTCCTTTGAGAGGGTTGCTTAATCAAGTAACTTGGGAGCTAAAATACTCTGGCAAATAAATTATTGCCCCTCTTGCTTTTAAAAGAATCTGTGTCCTTTGTTTGGTTATTTAATTTATTTATAGGACCAGAGAAAGTCACAAGTAAAGGGAAGTCATTCACTGAGACTGAGGGAAGGCCCCTGGGATTTAGGGCAGATCATCCTGTGGAGGGCATCTGCATGAGATCACGGAGCCCTTCAGTTTGTTATCTTGAAGTGACTGGCCCATGAAGACCCTTAGCAACAACTGCGGTTTAGGAAGCGAACAAAAGCACTTATAATAATTAATTATTATTATTATTATTATTATTATATAAATATTATTATAACATTAAAATTATTATAATAATATAATAATGTTGGTGTGACTAAATGCATAGGGACCAGCAAAACACATTCTACGATCACTTATTTATGGAAAAGAAGAATTCTTGGATAAATGAGAATATTATCTTTTGATTACTCATAAGGAGAGATACAATTCAATCAGTATTTTTGGAGTACCTACAAATTGCAATGTGGGCTTAGGAACTACAGGAATTAGAAGGGAAGTATAAGGCATAGTTCCATCTTCAAAGTATTTATTATTTAACCAGGATGATGAAACATGCACAAGTGAAATTATTGAATAGTAATAGGACCAACATTCTGGACCCATAAAGGACCTCAGAGGCCATCTAGTTCAACCCTCCTTATTTTACAGTTGAGGAACTGAGGCCTGGAGAGGATAACTTGCTCAGGGTCAGGTAAATACAAGCTTCTTTTCTTCTTTTCTTCTTCTATTCTATTTCACTTTGGCAGCTAGGAGGCACAATGGCTAGACATCTTCCAGAGTTCAAATCTGGCTTCAGATACTTCCTAGTTGTATGACTCTGGAAAACTTCCTTAACCCTGTTAACCTCAGTTTCTTCATCTATAAAATGAACTAGAGAAGGAAATGACAAACTACTGCAGCATCTCTGTCCAAACAATCCTCAACTGGGACCACAGAGAGTTGGACACCGTTGAAACGATGGATAGTATTTTGCATAGTTATCACAACAGTTACTGTGGATTGAACTATCATCTCATTGGAAAGAACTTTTAGAGCTACTTGTCGAGTCCTGGTCTTTCCTCCAAGCTTCAGTATTGAAATTTGCCTACTGGACATCTCAAACTAGAAATCTTGTAGACGTCTTAAATCCAACATGTCCAAAACCATTCTCTAACCCTCTTCTTGACTTCTCTATTACTATTGAAGGTAAATCCTTCTGGTCACTCATTTTGCAACATAGGTGCCTTCCTGGACTTCACACTCTCACTCCTCATATCCAATTGCATGTCAAATCTTATCCTTTCTACCTTTATAACATCTCTCATATATACCCCCTTGTCTCCTCCGACTCTGCCAACACTCTGGCAGTGACCTCATCCATCATCTCATGCCCAGATTATTACAAATAGTCTGATGATTGCTCTGCTCTCTCCTCCCCATCCCTCCCCCACTCACTCAACTGTCAAATTGATCTTTCTAAAGTACATGGTCTGATCATGTTATTTATTCCTTATCCCTTCCCCATCCCATTCAATATACTCCCAATTACCATCAGAATTAAATATAACATCCTCGCTGTTTTTTTAACAAAAAGAGTTATAAAATGGTGCACACCTTTTGACCCAATAATAACATTATTAGGTTTATTTCCTAAGATGATTAAGGAAAAAGGAAAAGAAAGTATATGATCTAAAATATTTCTAGCAGTTCGTTTAAGGTGGCAAAGAACTGGAAACCGAAGGGATGTCCATCAGTTGGGGAATGGCTGAACAAGTTGTGGTATATGCTTGTGATGGAATACTATTGCACCGTAAGAAATGACAAACAAGATGATCAAAAAACTCTGGAATAAGTAATTAACCCTCTACTTTCTTTTAAAGCCCTTTATAACCTGGTCCCTTTCTACCTTTCTAATATTCTTATATCCTCTTCACAATTTCCTCAAACCAGTGACACAGGTCTCCTTGTGGTTCTGTCTGCCAGCTCTGGCCATTTTCCCTGGCTGTCCTCCACGTCCTCCTCGTCTCTGTATCCTGGTTTCCCTGATGTCAAGTCTCAGCATGCCACTTTCTTTGGCACATAGTTCACACCACAAATGCTATGTGCATTAAGAGAAACGTGAAATCGGTGTAGGCTGCTGTGATTAGAAAAATAGAGTCTGGACCCTTGGAATAAAATAAGTCATTTCAGAAAGAGTGAAGAGCACCAATAAAGACATAGAGAATCTGAACATGAGTGGCTTGCTTTCAAGGAAATGAGTTAGAATGAATTGGTTGGAACGATGGCTTATCACTACTTTTATCATTATACTTTCAACTCTCACTCTATAACACTGGAGGATCCATACTCTATAACAATGGAGAATTAAGCCTCAACCGATTGGAAGCAACCAGTTTGTCAAAGGCCAAGAAAGGCTCGCCAAAGAGCTGGAATTTGACGTTGGAGGCAACTGGCAGTAGAGGATGGCACTGAGCGATTTTGAGGGTGAAAGTGGTAATGATGAAAGTGGTGTTGGCATCAGTAACACCCGGATGACTGAGATCACCCTACAAGGTCTGCAATACTTATGGTCTCATTTGTGGACTCTCTTCAAGTAGTATGCAAAGTAGAATGGAAGAAGCTTAGACCAGAGAGGAATTCATCTATTTGAATGCTAGAGATGTGGATGAAAACTTTGGAGAGACTCATTTATATCTTGATGGAATAAGTGAAATAAAACCCCATTCAGTTGGAGTAGAAAAATGATTTCATTGTCCAAAAATGTCTATAGGAAAACTAAAATAGGGCTATGTACTAGATCTGTGATCTAATTCCTATAGGGAACTCCCAGATGAGAAAAATCCCTCTCTCAAATGAGGTTACTGCCTTTTCTACAGTTAATACTCAAAAAGAGTAGCCTATAAAACTAAGGAGTTAAGTGATTTTCCCATGGTGACATTGTGAGTATAATTCAGATATATGGGTTGCTAGGTGGCATAAGGAATAGAGCATCAGACCTGAAGTCAGGAAGACCTGTGTTCAAATCTGACCTTAGACTCTTACTAGCTGTGTGACTCTAGGCAAGTCACTAAACTCTGTTTGCCTCAGTTTCCTCATCTGTAAAGCATACTGGAGAAGGAAAGGGCAAACCCATCTTTGCCAAGAAAATCCCAAATGTGGTCACAAAATGCCTGATATGGTTGAACAATAGCAAAAACAGAGCTTTTCCTGGATTTAAGGCTAACTCTCTATCCATTATGACACCATACTTGTTGATATCACACTGCCCTTCACAATATCCATTGGCCTGCTGCTGGATTCCATCACTATTGTTCCAATTCCCCTCAGGGTATGTTGATAGTATGTCAGAGACCTGTCCTTTAGGTATCTGGAGCTAATCATCTTATTGAGTCTGAATATTGAATACTGTGACACTTCATTCATCCAGCCCCCCGTAGGGAAGGAAATACTCTACCAAAGTGTATTTTCTAGAAAACTAGACCTAGCTCTCTCTTTTCGAGTCTCAGGTAAAATTCTAAAGAATTTTAGAATTTTAATTCTAAAAATTAGAATTCTGATTCTTCTAAAAGCGACCTTTACTGAGCCCCCTTAGAGCTAGTAGTGTCTTTATCAACTCTCCAATTTATTTGATCTATTTTTTGTTTGCACATATTTAATTTCATGAGGTTTCTTTCCCTCATTAGACAGTGAGACCCGTGAGAACCAGGATTAACTTTGCCTTTCTTTGTATAAGCAGTTCTTCTTAGAGTGTCTGGCATACAGTGAGCACTTAATAGATGCTTCTTGCTGCGTTGCTGACCAACAGTGACAAAGGGAACAAAATTTTAATATGTTAATTATTGAAAATAGGAAGAACAATTTAATGAATGAATTGCTATGGATATACATCCCCCTTTGGTCTCTACACTTATTATACTTGGCAATGACATGTTTATTTGTGGCACTTTTTCATTTCCATCCTGAGAGTCAACATAACATGGCGGATAGACAACCAAGCCAACCTTGGAGTCAGAAGTATCTAAGTTCAAGTCTTGCCTCTGAAGCATGTCTCTGGGATAATTATTTAAGCTCCTAGAGTTCTAGGTTATCCTCTAAGAGAAAGTGCCAATTTGTACTGGTAGACAGAATTTCTTCACCTAGGAGTTCCCTAGATAAAAGAACTTGTGGATTCCAACCTCATTTTTAGGCTTCTTGCTACTGCCAGTGTGTCTGCAGCTTTTCCCCAAACTCTTCTATTTTTCTGCTTCTAACTTGATAGGGGCTCAGGAACCAGATGACTATGATTGTTAGAATTATTTATAAAATAAATGTAAATAGGTGCTGAGTGAGTGGTTCTCCTAGGAGTAAAATCTACAAGTTTGTGTGCATGGTCTTTATGTTCTCCTTCCGTTCTGATGACCTAGTGGTCTTTTTTTGCTTGTTTTCTGGTTGTCAGTGATATTTCCAGTAGCAGAGTTAAGTAGCCTCCAGATAAGTGAGGTGTTTCTGTACTCATCCTCCCCCTCTTTTGTTTCCCCAAGCAGGATCCCAAAGCCACTGAGCTCCACTGGGTCCCCTGGTGCATCACCAGATGATTATATCTTTATCAGTTATATGGCAGTAATCATACGTATTTAGCCCAACAGGGTGTTGCAGAAAGAAAGTGCTAAGCATTATCATGAAAGTCTGCTGACGTTTTATAATAGTTGTTAATCTTGGCAGCCTTATTTTCATATATTCATCTCTGCCAAATGCCTTTCAGCTAAGTTACTTTCTGGAGTAATTAATTGTGAACAGACCAGCCATGAGAATGCTGCTCGTACTCAGAATTTGAATCCCTTTAACAATCGCCCATACCGAGATTCCTTGGAGCCTTCTGGCCTCTTCCTTCTGCTTCCCGCTTTCCCGAGCTTGGAGACTTTCCTGGACAGATGAAGATGTGGTTTACTGTTGAAGCAGGCTCGGCAGTATTGATGGCCGCTGCAAATTCAGCATTCGGGCGGTCCTAAGTGGAACCCCTTCTTGTTTCCGAACCTCTATTAAACCGAGGAAGGATCTGGGGGTATCGGTGGACAACAGACTCAAATCAAGGCAGCAGAGGGATGTGGTTGCCAACAAATCCAAGTTTGCTTTCAAAGGGGGCACAGTGGGCTGAGTGAGGATGGTGGTAATTCCGGGGCACCCTGCCATAGTCAAAACATGTTTGGAGTGTTCAGTCCAGAATGCAATGGTTTAGAAAAGACATCGGCCAAGAGGAAGAGCATCCAGAGGGATGTTGGGGGAACTGGAGGCTGTGCCCCTTGCTAAGATTAGCTGAAGGAACCAAAGAGAGAGGCCAGTGGGGGGATCCTTGTTGTTCAGTTGTGCCTGACTCTTTGTGACCCCTTTGGGGATTTTCTTGGCAGAGACAACAGAGTGGTTTGCCATTTCCTTCTCCAGCCATCATTTTACAGACGGAGAAACTGAGACAAGCAGGATGAAGTGAGTTGCTCAGGGTCATACAGAGAAGTCAGTTTTGATCTTGGAAACATGAATCTCCCTGACTCCTCATCCAGCACTCTATCTTCTGAATGATAGTAAATATTTAATAACCAGATCTCCAAAAAGAAAAAAAAAAGACATTTGCCCATTTCTGAGGTCTAAATGCTCATACTAAAAATTTGTCAGTTCCCTCTTGTGAGCCAATTTGAGGCGGCTCCATCACAACCCTGGTCAGGGCAGGCATGAGAACTGTCTGAAAGTCTTTAAAGGAGTCCCACGTAGAAGAAGGGAGGGTCTCGTTTCAGGTTGATCCCGATGGGCAGACGTAGGAGCATTGTGGAGAGGGCAATGACAGAGCTTCAGATCTCAGCTCCTTCTGAGGAAAGACTTCCTCACAATCAGAGTTTGTTGTTGGTTTTGTAGACAGAATTCTGGGGTGGCTATGGTCCAGACTAGGCAACCTCTAAAAGTCCAAAGGCCAGCCCTGAGATGTTCCGACTCTACACGAGAAGTACTGGGCAGCTTTGAGTCTTCTCCTCATCTCCAACGAGAGGCAGCCTGGTTACTAGCAAAGCAAATGAAATTCCTTAGCCTAGAAGGCATAACTGAAAATCACAGTTATTTTAAAATATTTTCTTTTGCTGACCAAATATTGCTTAGCTAAATATGTAGTCTGGTCAGTCCTTGGCATTCGAGACTGGCTCCTTTTCCTGGCACTGAAGTTGACTTTCTAGGTAGTAGTAAGTAGCTCACTTTCATCAATAGATAAATTTCCTAAAGAATTTGAGAAAATTCCTTAGTTATGCGTGTGCGTGTGCGTGCGTGTGTGTGTGTGCATGTGTGTGCATGTGATTTAAAATCAATCCCTAGGAGGCTGAGTTACATGAAATGAAGTATAATATTTGATAAAAACTCTACTGAGTTTGAATTCTGAAATTCTTCAATTTAAGGAATTAGGACCAGAGACCTAGTGGAAAGAATACTAGATTCAGAGTCAAGGGACCTGGTTTCAAATCTTGCTACCTATTGCTTGGATGACTGTGGATAATCATTCTGTGAGTCTCTGTTTCCTCATTTGTGAAACAATTATATTGGACTAGTCCCTAAAGCCTCCCCTCCCTGCCCCCAGCTCTGAAGAGAATTTAATGTTACAATAGAGTTTTTCTAGATTAATCTACTCATTTTACAGTAAGGATCAGAGAAGGGATTTGTCTAAGGCAGTGATTCCCAAAGTGGGCGCCATCGCCCCCTGGTGGGTGCTGCAGCGATCCAGGGAGGCGGTGATGGCCACAGGTATATTTATCTTTCCTATTAATTGCTATTAAAATTAAAAAAAAATTAATTTCCAGGGGGCTAAGTAATATTTTTTTCTGGAAATGGGGTGATAGGCCAAAAAAGTTTGGGAACCACTGGTCTAAGGTCACTAAGGCATGCTAGGGTTCAAACCCAGATTCTAGGATTCTAAATCCAGTGGTCTCTATTCCTTGCCTCTATTTTCCCCTTTCAGGTGGCCATGGGCAAGAATTGCAAAAACAAGTCTAGGCACCTATTTTCCATTAGATAGTGTTCAGCAGAAACACTGTTCATAAACTTTAGGAATAATAATAATAGAGAACACTTTAAGTTTTTACAAAGAGCTTTAAAAATGCCTTATTTAAAACCCTGCAAAGTAGGCTCTATTATTACTATTAATAATAATAATACTTCCATTTCACAGATGAGGAAATTGAGGCAGAGACGAAGCGATGCCCAGGGTCACACAGCTAGTAGGTTTCTGAGCCCAAATTTAAACTCAGATTTTCCTGATTGCTAGGACAGAGGAGAAGGAATGAGGATGTTGAATTTAGAGCTGAAAAGACATATTTGGTACTTGAAAAATTACATTTTGTTCCACATAAAGTGGCAATCACGATAATTATTCTAAAGCTATATATAAAGGATGCAGTATTAATATCCTAATTCCCAAGACCTAAACTGCAGTAATTTTAAAAGTACATTTTGACTCTGAAATGTGTGTGTTAATGATTAATGTCTGAGGCTTGTTAACAGGAGTATGTCCAAGTAGTGGAAAATCATTCTTAATTTAGTCTTGGTATAAACAAAACCTTGTGATTTTATCTGTCAATTAAGCAAATTATTACTCCTTTGACCTAAGCATTTATGTGGCAAATACCTAAGTAGGGGTAGATGAGATGATCCCTGAGGTCCCTTCTGATGGCAAAGATTCTGTGATTCTCAGCATGTGTATGAATGCTGACATTAAAATTTGATAGTAAAAAAATCTCTTTTCATTCAGTGCCAACAAGACCCAGCCACAATAAATTGGAAATTTGAACTATCTTGGCATGCCTTGGCTTGTAAAGGCCTTGTAAATGGCTTATACAAATATTTTTCCAAATGGAAATGGTATTGGATTTGAAGGTTAAAATAATGTAGATAGGAAAGAGAGGTAAATAATTGCCTTTTTTACTCCAGTGGCCATATTATAAATGCCAGACAATGGAAAACTAGTAAAAAAAAGTTTTAAAAAAATTAAAGAGGCAAGAGAAAATATTTGTTCACCAACAAAGTGTTTCATCGTCATCTGCTCTATGAATCAACTTTGACGACTGTTACTAATTCCACAGAGGCTTTAATAAGAGAAAGACCAGTATTGGAAAGCCCTTGAAGAGTATATTGCGGTTCTTGGTTGAGGTGGTACATGCTAGATGACCAACTGATCTTCCCTGGATGTCTTGGCTATGAAAAGGAATTGCTAAGAAAAAAACAAACAAAACAAAACAACAAAAAAATCAACCTCTGAGGCTCTAATGAGGCAGGCTACCGTAATGGATAGAGTTGGTTCAGTGTTAGAAAGACCCGAGTCCATATCTTACCTCTGACCCTCCTAAGATACATGACCCTACACAGGTGACATGACCTCAAGTCAACTCCTCGTGACTTGTCTACTAAGTCCCAGAGGTCATTAAATCACGCTTGGCATTGCTGGAGGGATTTCCCCCACTGGAAGTTCCCCAAGGTAATGAAATCAGATCCTGAAGAGTAATGAGAAAAATCTCTCCAAGTTTCCTTCTAATGAGATCACTTCGGAGAACCTTTGGTGACCATTTGCTGTTAACTAACTGCTTTTAATTGGAGTGGCCGACCATTGGTGGTTAAGTCCATTTGGGACAAAGTCATCTCATGATCTGGCTTCTTTTAAAATTTTCATTAGAGCAAACTTGAGGTGGCGCTATTGTTAAAACTGTTTTATTGTGGGCTTTCTATGGATTTTACTGTCCTTGCAGACCACATCTAATGTTCTGGGGTCTAGATTTTGTTTTGTTGTGTTGTGTTGTATTTTCATTGCATTTCAAAGGAACTACAGCTCTTCTCCTTCTCCTTCTCCTCCTTCTCCTTCTCCTTCTCCTTCTCCTTCTCCTTCTTCCTTCTTCCTTCTCCTTCTTCCTTCTTCCTTCTCCCTCTCCCTTCTCCCTCTCCCTTTCCCTCTCCCTCTCCCTCCTCCTTCTCCTCCTCCTCCTCCTCCTCTTCTTCTTCTCCTCCTCCTCCTCCTCCTCCTCT
>NC_058132.1:668685955-668696110 GCF_016433145.1 Gracilinanus agilis | reverse complement strand
TGCTTCTGCTCTAGGAAACTCGGTGAGCTTGGCAGAGGGCGTGTGCTTACTTGGGAGATCCCCCTGCCTGGGAGATTACGGATCCAGTCCTTATTCCTAATATATATCAGGCATTGGGCCAGGCTCTCGAGACAAAAACAAAGATGGGCATTGCCTTTTCTTAAGGAGATTACAATCTTGGGGGAAGAGGAGGAAGGCGAGGAGACATGTATGTGTAGAGGAAAACATAAATCAATAAATATGAAATTATTGGGGTGGAGAGACTCTAGAAGTTCGGGGGATAAGATAAGGCATAAGATAGGTAAGAAGGTAGCTATTGAACTGAGACTTGCAAGAAATTGGAGGCTTTTAGAGGCAAGAATAGGAAACAGCTGGTTCAAAGGTGTGGTGGTGGGATATGCTTTTTTCACGTATAATATAAGGACAGTTTGGCTGTACCTGTTCTCAGAATTCAATATTTAAAATTCAATTCCACACATGCAGGCTCTTTTAAGCATCTACTATGCACCAAGAATTCTTCTAAGCTGTGAGGATATAAAGCCAAAATAAAAATCAAAGAACCAATCTTTTACCATGGTCCTGTTGGTCTTTCTCTGGATACTCTCCTACTAATCAGTATTTCCTAAAATGTGGCAACCCGGTGCTGACCATCACGCTCCAGGTGCAGCAGAACCAGGAAAGGATACAGGGAATTATTGTCTCCTTAGCTCTGGACCGTGTATATGTTAATGGATCCTGCAATCCTACTGGCTATTTTGAGGACCACCATATTGCTCTTCTGACTCAGTGATTTTCCAGTTGACTAAATCACTAGATCATTATTTTTTTTTGTAGACAAACTGGTGTCTAGCCAAGCCCTCGTGAGCTTGAACCCTGGGAACTGATTTTTTGGAACCCAGTAGTAACAGTCTTTATATTTATTATAATATTATAATATATTATAATAATGTCTTATCCTCTTATAATAATATATTATTACAATAAATTAAATATTTATTTATTAATTATAATAAAATATAATAAATAAAATAAAGTATATATTATATTATGTATATTTATATTATATATATCATGTATTATATAAATATATTGTATATATTATATAAATTATAATATTATATAAAAATAATAATATATTATATAAATATATATTTATAATATGTCTTATCCTCTTATCAGAGTAAATAAGTTCCATGAGGGCAGTTTCCCAATCTTAATTTATTATCTTCCCTAACATTTAGTCTATAGAATTGCATGCAGAAGGCGCTTATTTCTTTATTTTTCTTTAAGTCTTACTTTCTGCCTTAGTAACAACTCTAAGACAGAAAGGCAAAGGCTAGGCAAATGGAGTTAAGTGACTTGCCTAGGGTCACACAGCTAGGAAATTTCTGAGGCCAGATTTGAACCCAGGATCTCCCATCTCTAGGCCTGGCATTTTATCCACTGAGTTATCTAGCTGTTACTCAATTATTTCCCTCTTTTTATTCCCCTAAAAAACCCTTACCTTCCATCTTAAAATCAACAGTAAGTATTGGTTCCAAGGCAGAAGAGAGGTAAGGGCTAGACCACTGGGGTTGTGATTTTCCCAGGGTCACAGAGCTGGGTAGTATCTGAGGTCAGATTTGAACCCAGGTCTTCCTGACTCTCTAGCCACTGAGCCATGTAGCTGCCCCTATGCTTAATTCTTGTTGAAAGGAAATGGATATCCCTTTTCTCTGCTAGCTAAATGTCCTGCTTCTTCTCTATTCAGGTAGAAGCCTGAATATGAATTTGATGAGAATGAATGAACTCCTCGAGGAATGGAAAGAAGGGTTGTTTGATTTTTCCCTGTTCCTCTTGCTGTCCCTCATCCCTGCCCCATACTTGCCCCACCCCACCCCAATCAACTCCACACAGATGACGTTCTTGATCAATGTTTGCCATTGAATTGGGTTGCTTCCCATTCAAGTATGGCTCAATATAGATTTCACAATCAATTTAAATATCCATTATTGTCATGTAAACAGTTTTCTCCATGTTTTAATATCTGTATTGCTTTTTTAATTGAAAAAAAGTGTTTATTTCTATACTTAGAAACATTTTTGTCACTTTTATCTCTAAGAAGTCTTCTTCTTTCTCCTTTTCTCCAGTGGGCTTCTAACAACCAGTTAGGAGATGTTTAAGTAAGATAAGGCAGGGTCAGTATTACAACCGACTTATCTATAGCAATTTAAAGTTCACAACACAATTTTAAAATTCTATAAATATGTGTAGGGAAAGACATATATAGACATGTGTTTGTATATGTGTATAGATATGGATATGTGTGTGTATATATATATGTATGTATTTTTTTTTCTTATCAGAACCTCGAAAGAATTTTTTGTGGTAGATGTTTGGGGCATTATTATCTCCATTTTTTAGATGAGAAAACTGAGACTTGTTTGAGAAAATTGAAAACTATAACTTATCCATCTAGTATCACACAGATTGAAAGAGTTAGAGGCAGAATAGGAACACAGATCTTTCTGACTCTACTTCTGATAGTCTATTTCCTAAGCATGTACCTTTCCATGATATGAGATAGCGACTTCTGATTTTATTACAAATTGAAAAAAGAGCTATGACAGTAAGAAAACACATTTGCCACATGGCCCTGTCTTCTTCTTCCTCCAAGATAATCTCTCTTCTCTTTTACTTTGCTGTAACTTCAACTGAGGATGGGTCTGTCCTGTTACAGGGGTTTGTTCTGAACCATTTTTGTGTCCTGGACCCATTTGCCTATTTGGTAAAACCTATGGACCTCTTCTCAGAATAATGGTTTTAAATGCATAAAATTATTAAAATATGAAGAAAACAAGTTTAGAGATGCCAGGTTAAGAACTCTCATATTAGTATTTTTAACCAGAAATAAACAGAACATTATTAATATTAATTTGGAAGAGAAAGATCAACCTTAGACAATGCTGGAGACTTAGAAATAAAGAACTATCTATATGCATATATAAATAACCACATATATGTCTATAAATATATTTTGTAAGACACTAAAATGGGATTGTGGCATCATTCAGATGGCAGATGGGTATCATTTCCCCCCTCTGTCTCTCTCCTATGCTGACAATGTAGTTATTAATCCCCCAAACAACCTTCTCAGGCAGATCCTTTCTCAAGTTGTTCCAGTGGCTGTTTGAGATTAACAGCCTTTATTCTCTGAGCTTAGGTTTCCTCATTTAAAAAAGAGGGACAATCATCAAACTGGCCCCCATCGCGAGATTCAGATGAGATCCTGGAAAGTGCTATGCAGACCTTAAAGCAGGCTATGTACATACACCCACACATATGTATAAAATATACAAATATAAATATAGACTATTACTGAGATCTCTAACAATAAATATGTACAATTTTACAGTTGCCTATAATTTGAAGTAGCTGGCTTATTTTGGCATTTGCTCTCAGGCAAGTTTGCGAGTCCATTCTGTAATTCCCATGTTTCAAGCTAATGACAAAGGCCAGTGGTGAACTCTGTATTCGGTGGCATTAGAAAAGGAGCTGTGAATGTTTACAAAAGTGAATGTTTATTCATGGAATGGGTAGCACAGTGGATAGAGTGATGGAGTCTGGAAGACTCATCTTTCTGTGTTCAAATCTGGCCTTGGACTGTGTGACCCTGGGCAAGTCACTTAACCTTGTTTGCCTCAGTTTCCTCATCTGTAAAATGAGATGGAGAAGGAAATGCAAACCATTCCAGTATTTCTGTCAAGAAAACCCCAAATGAGGTCATGAAGAGTGATATGACCGAATGATATGACCGAAAAACAATTGGGATTGTTTCATTTTTTTTGTCTTTGAATTGTCCTCAGATTGTTGCTATCTGAACTCCACTGGGGAAAAAAAAGAATAAAATTAATAATAATTTTAAATTATATTGAAATGGTATCAATTGGAATGAAAACCAATTGGATATGACCAAAAAACAGTTGGACAACAACATTAATAGGATGGGTAGAAGCATCCGAAGACACCAGAAGATTGCTGAATGACTTAATGAGTTAAATATAGCAGAATTCCTTTCCCTTTTCCAGTGCTCCATGTCTCACCATAGCAAACCCTAAGATCATAGACTTAGAGCTGGAAGGGGCCTCAGATGTCATCCCCTCTTTTTATTAATGGAGTCATTAAGACCCATAAAGGTTAATCAACTTGACCAGGGTCATGGAGTTGAGCAGAGTGAAGATTTGAACTGGGGCAAGTCCTCTGACTCCAGAACCAGCATTCATCCCAGCACATCAATTAGAAGGGAATTCAATGCTCCCCCTCTTTCTCAATGCATGGAGGGCTGCCTTCGTGGCCTCTGATCCTCCTATGGAAGAATCTGGCATGTAAAGTCACACTGAGTAAATCATTGGAATTCTAACAACCCTTGTTGGGATGATTTATAACCAGAGGAGAAAGTTAAACTCTTGGGTCCAAGCCATGGTTTTAGCACCCACAAAGACACGGACCCAATGGAGTTGTGCCTGTCGCCAACTGCCATGAATAACTGCTAAGTGGCATGGGAAATGGTCTGTTTAAATTTGGATCTAGCTTTGGAAGAGAACTGGAAGACCAATGATTGGTTTTAAAACTCCAACAGGAAGTGGAATATCTGGAATGCTGGGGGGGGGGGTGTTCACATGTCCAAGTCAATGGAATTGAAAAGTGCCTGCAAATGATGCATGTCTGTGGAATTGATTTTGTGACAGTCTGGGGACTTTATTTCCACTATCAGCTCCACAAATGGCTAAATATAATTTTCCTAAAATATTACTTCACTCGGTCAGGAGCAAGATATCATCTTGGCCTTTGTATTTTTGCTGGCTGACACTTTATCTTTTCCCATGAAGCAAGAGCCCTGTTTTTGCATAAAATAGAATGGAGCTGAGCACAGTGCTGCCCCTCTCTGTTAAGATAAATGTCTGATAAGATGATGGGGCAGGAAGTTGTGATGGTTGGGGAAATGGAAGGCCACTTTCCTCTCTCTTACCATTTAGCCCATATTATTTTCTGCTTTGACATTTTATGGGAAGGAAACATATTTTGTTTGTTTTTTTGAGTACAAGATATACTGAGTTTTAGGGTGACAAGTGGAATTTTTTCCCACTGAGATATTAAATAAGCATGAATCAAAAATAAAATGTCAATACTCCTCTTTGTTTAATTGACTCCAGCATTCTGTGGTAGTAGAAAGAGTCAGCTCCAGAGTCCTGGAATGTTAGAGGAAATAGTTGGAAAGACAAGACAATGTCCTCTCAATTTTTTTTCATCAGTAGAGATTTTTCCCCATTGATTAAAGTAGTTTCATTTCATTTCTAGGAGACAGGCTGTTGTAGGAAAAAGAACAATGGACTTGGGGTTAAGAAGAGGCAGGTCTGAATCTTGCTGGATACTTATAAGATGTATAGGCTTTGAGACTCAATTTTCTCATTAGTAAAATGGGGAAAATAATTTTGCTCATTCTTAGCTCACAGGATTATTGTGGAGCTAGGATGAGGAGATAGTGATAAAAATAGTAAAGATTATGATAGCAATTGGTATGTATATAATGCTTTGTGTTTGCAAAACATTTTACTTATGTTCTCAGTTATACCAAATGATGTACATTGAGATTAGGTGACTTGTTCAGGGTTACACAGCCAGTAAGGGACTGGTGTGAGATTTGAATTCGTGTATTTTACAAAGCTTAAAGTACTATATAAATACAATTTTAAAATTATTATTAGTTGTATTCTCAATTTTTTAGTGGAGTTCAGATAGCAACAATCTGTGGACAATTCAAAGACAAAAAAAAGAGACAATCCCAGTTTCCCGAAAGCTTACATTCCATCATGTGAGATAATATGTATAAGTATATAGGAAGGAAGGAAACAATATTTTTAAGCCCTATTTGTATGCCAGGTCGAGTGCTAAGTATTTTACAAATATTATCTCATTTGATCCTCATAACAGTCCTTTGAAGTGGGTCCTGTTAGCATCCCCATTTTACAGTTGAGGTAACTGAGGCAGGTAATAAAAGGTTAAGTGACTTGCTCAGGGTCACACAGCCAGTTTTGAACTCAGGTCTTCCTGACACCAGGACCACTCTGGAGCTACCCATTTTTCTCATTAATTGACAAGTTAATTAATTAACTAGCTAATTAATTAATGCACATGGTAATTAAGGGAGGAGGTCACTAGTACTTGGAGAGAATCAAGAAAAGCTTCCTGTACTGGGTGATACTCAAGCTTTGTCTTGAGGGAAATGAATTTCATGAATAAGTTGCTGTTGACTGTAAGGTATTGTCTACTCACTCCTGCCCATCATGCCTAGAGATCACCTGTAGTTTGTATTTTTCCATCCTTGGCTCATTCCCTCTTTCTAACTCGCCAATGGAACTTCTGCATTGACTGAGTCCAGGCAGAAGAGTCCAAGCAAAGATTGTTAAACTGTTCATTAGTGCCTGATCTCAAGCAATAAATACTACAAATTCTTACAGCAACTGGAGCTTTCCAGCCACCCACTGAAGCAAAAACCTGGATGGTTTGGATCAACACAAGACTTTTCAGCTCTGAGAGATGAAATGGATACGGAACCATTTGAGCTAGGTTCATAACTAATCATAATGCAGTTGATGCTAACAAAATACGATCTAGCAGGATTTCGACTGGAAATTGGCAACCTTTGCCAGTTTCACAGCTAAAAGTCTTTAACCAAATAGCAAATCTCAGAGCCAAAACCAAAATAAAATAATACCATAATTTAATAAAGAGTCAAGTAGCTTAATTTGAAGCAGTATAGAAAAACAGTTAACACTGCGAGGTAGAAAATTATCAGTATTATCTCTGGAATAGAAAAGAAATTTCCAATACAATCACATTAGGAAATTGCTCAACATGATTTTAAAATTATTCTAAAGACCTTCAACTTATTCAACAATAGAAATTGAATGTTTCATCCCATCCTCAATAGAGTACACAAGGTAATATTATTCTAAAAATATTAATTATAGGAATCATTTTAGAGGTTGAATATGTACAAATTATACAATTTAAAACCAATGAACTAATTGTTCTTGAGTCATTTCTGACTCTTCATGACCCACTGGACCATAGCACAACCATATTGTCCATTAGATTTTCTTGGCAAAGAGGCTAGAGTGGTTTGCCATTTCCTTCACCTATAGATTGAGGCAAACAGAGGTTAAATGACTTGTCCTGGATCATACAGCTAGTAAGTGTCTGAGACTGGATTTGAAATCAGATCGTCTTGACTCTAGACCTAGTGCTCAATTTGCTGAGCCTCCTAGCTTGGGTGACTTGCCCAGAATTACACAACTAATGGGTGTCTGAGGCAGGATATGAACTCAGAACTAGTGTTCTAGCCACTGAGTCATCCAGTTGCCACCAAATTAATTGTTACTTATCAGCTAAACACGTTTGGCAAATTTCTCCTGGTCTTTCAGTTTTATTTGTTCCTTTGAATCAGACAACTATGTGTTTTCCTTTGGAGTGTGTTCTTACATAATAATATACATGAAGGCAAAGATAGTTGGATTATCAATTGACGATTTTAAAAAATTGACATTAAAAAATCTGAAATAGAAATCATTATGCTGAGATGTAAAGGATTTGGCTAAGGGTCTGATTCTGAAGAGAAGCCTGCTTTTCTGAACTCTATCCCCTGGAAACCAATGCAGAAGTTCACTCTGTAGATATTAGGGAATCTGATGTTTTTAAATTAATTCATTTCAGCACAGAATGATGCTACTTCATTAGTCTCTCTTAATTGCTAGGTGATGGGGGCCCCATTTTGAGATCCTTTCACCAATGCTGCAGTGAGGAAGATAAAACTGAGACCCAAAGTAGATGTGTGACTTGCCTAGGGTCACACAAGTAGTAGGTACCAGAGACACGATTCAACTCATATCCTTTTTCTCCAACAACTGAATTTTGATGCCTCTCATTGACTTCTTAGAAAATCATTTGACAAATGTATTACTCCTGACAGCTATAACATGTGAAGAAGCATTAAAATATAATTGGAAAAATAACAACAAAAAACTAAGAAGTTTTGGCAACAGTTGGTTATGTGCTAGAAGGAGCAATGTGTCAGTCAGTATGAGATTTTGGCAGGTATGTAAAGATCTGGGCTTTGTCTATACAAAACCAAAATAAAAAATCCCATTAAAAATACAATAAAAAAAAGTCAGTCCCCTTTGTGGCTTTTTCTTAGTGCTATTGGGACTATTTTTCATTTTTGGTTTTGTTTCCTCATTTTGTGTCTGAAATAATAGTCACTTAATAAATATTTGTTCCACTCAATTGTTGACCTGAATTGTCTTTTTGCTAAACATTCAAAAATTTAGCTTTTCCCCTTCCACTTGGTGGATGAACTCCACTGAACTTCTGATTACAATGTTATTGTTTAGATGAATGAACCAGAAGTGCCATCACATACTTGGTAGGGCTGATTTTGGAAACTGAAATTGGCTTTTAAGAACAGGATTTTGTCTGTGTATGTATAGACAGCCTGATTTGACCAAATCATGTGGCCTCAAGGTAATATTGAAACGTGAGTTAGGGCTTTTGTTTAGAAAAGAAACTTTGACCCTCTTCATTTATTTACTTAGCAGACTTTAAAGGGGAAGCAGATGAAGGGACGGAAGGAGTAAGAATTAATCAAAATTATTTCTGTTAAAAAAGGAAGGTAGTGGAAAATTAATGCTTTGATAGGACATAAAATAATACTTGGAAACTTTATCCCCTTTTGTCTCTGATTAAATGTAGTATCAGTTGGTCCTCTGGGTAATTAACAGTCCTAACCCTTTTAAGTGAAATAGAAAAGAATTAGCACAGGCATTTTAAAAATAGGGTACACCAAAAAAAGATGACATGAAATTAGGGAAAAGAACACAACAATAACTCCCTAACCATGAGAGCCACCTAGAACTAGAAGGGTGGGCTTTGGGAGGTCGTGGTTTGAAGCAGGGACTGGACCGTCTTTTCTAGGTATGGTTGTGGAGATAACTGTTTAGTTAAGAGCTGGACTAAATGTTCCAGAAGCCCCTTCCACCTCTGAGAGTTTGCTACTCTGATTCTGGGATGCTGTGGAAATTGAAATGATAAATAAAGACCAGGCTGATTCACATAAAAATAAAAGAAGACCTACACAGAGACACACTCCTGAGGAGTGTGTGATCATTAACGAACTTTTTCCTACTTTTTCATGAGCCAATGAAAAATAAACCAACTCAATCCTCTCTTTAACCGTTTGTATTAAAATATGACATTGTCCATCAATGAGGCAGCAAGTGGATCGTGACCTGAGGACCTGAGTTCAAATTTGACCTTAGACACTAGCTATGTGACTCTGGGCAAGTCACTCAACTCTACTTGCCCCAGTTTCCTCATCTGCAAAACGAGCTAGAGAAGAAAATGGCAAGCTATCTTTGCCAAGAAAACTCCAAATGGAGTCATAAGGAGTTGGACATGGCTAAAATGAATGAACAACAATTGTCCATAGTACAAACATAGTACACACAACAGTGACTGCTCAATTAATTTCAGCACATAAAGGGTTTATTAGCCTCTCTTAATTCTCCATCAGGAATCTTCATTCACTCTTAATGACTTTTCCTTGTATGATGTTATCTAGAATGATCTCCATTCTCCTACTGGTTCTGCCTTTTTTGCTTTTTGCATAAAGGTCCTTCCCATGTCTTTGTAGTCTTCATACTAGGCAATCTTAATTGTATTATAGAATCCTATTCCATTGATTTTCCATAATTTCCTTTACCATTTGCTAACTCGTGGATCTTAAGCTTGTTCCTATGTGGCTTTTTTTTGGAGAAAGAAGATTAATACATAGAATGCTGCTATTAATAAAATAAAATAATATATTTATATGTTTATAAATATATACTTATAACTTATATATTATATAACATATAAAACATATATAAAACATATATAAAATATATAATATAACATATATTATAACATATATTATAAAAGTTATAATTATGTTTATATAATTATATATTCATGTTATATATTATAATCTAATATGTTTATATATTATATATTTATAAAATAAAATAATTATATATAAATTTATTTTATACATTATAAATTACATATTTATAACTTATAAAT
>NC_058132.1:668670423-668683390 GCF_016433145.1 Gracilinanus agilis | reverse complement strand
TTATAAATGATATATTATAAATTATATGCTTATAAAATATATTATGGATTATATATTCATAAAATATATTGTGGGTTATATATTCATAAAATATATTATGGATTATATATTCACAAAATATTATGAATTATATATTTATAAAATATGTTGTGAATTATATATTTTTAAATTATATATTTATAAAATTAAAAATTAAAAGCTCTTTTATTGTTTTTAATCCTTGGCTTATTTCCATATATACTTATGAATGTATACATTGACTCCTTTGACAAAAATGCATACCACTTCAGACAAGGAATAATAGCCTGTGTTTTTAAAAAATACCTAATACCTACTAGAGTGCCTGACACAGAGTAGGTACTTTATGAATATAGATTGATAAGCAATATTTCTAGATTATATTCTTAGCCCTATTTTTCCATCTTCAAAGAGAATTCTGCCATTACTTACTGCTAGAGGTATCCCAGAAGCATTGGGCCTTTTGCACTTGGGTGTAAGAATCTTGTATTAAGACCCCTGCCCAGGTCTTTGAGAAATCTTGGTTATGGACATTCCCAACAGTGAGGGAGGGAGAGCTAAATAATGATTCAACTGTCTTCACCCATGGGACTAAGGATGGGAAGTGAGAGGCATTTCACCTCCAATTTCTATAGTTCAGGTCCTTGTGAACATTAATGGAGAACCTTGGGGAAAAAAAGGAAAAAGAGTGGCCGGGCATTCTTGCTAGACAGTATGGCCCAGCTGCTGGGGACTACTACAGATTCCCTCACTGTGAGTTGCTGAAAGCTACAATAGACCAAATGTTTCCCATTTCCAAACACATTTTCTTTAGCTCTGTTTTGAAAGCTGTTATCTAAACATTAAAACACACACATACACAACTGCATATTTTAACATGATTTTTGCCTTGGGTGCAAATCCAAAGTTGCCATTTAATTTAGGAAAAGAATTATTTTTTTAAAAGGAGAAGCCCATGTTTTTCGAGTCCTTCTTGTTTATGTATTTATGTATGTATTTATTTATTTATTTATTTTGCTTTAAGTCCTCAAAGGCCATAAAACAGTAAACTAAAAAAAAAAAGTCCCTGGCATATAGTTTTGTCAACTTATCCCGTGAACATTAAACATTATGCCTCAGATTTCTTATGGTACATAAAATGTTTAGCCTCGCCGTATCATGTATACAGCACTTCAAAAAGTCAATGGGGGCAGGTCTGTAAATGTAATGGATGTGTAATAGCAACTCTTTAGATCTCTCCTATTGCTCCTGGCAACTATGGGCTTGTCCCTGTGCTTTAAACATGATCTCTTAAACTGTGGATTCTCTTCCTGGCGATGAAAAGCGTGAGCTAATTGGAGAAGCTCCCAGGTGCCCGATCTGGCTTGACCCTTCAGCAGGATTTGAAGATTTGGACTATGTTGGCTTTCCTTTTGTTCCTAAGGTTAACCAGTCCTAATGAGGGCACTTCATTTTTCTTACAAACACATTTTTTTTTTTGCCTCTGTCCTCATCAGGATGTTCCTCCACTTCCATGTAGTTATAGGAGGGAATTATCTGTTTCATGCCGACATTGAGCCATTGGCATTTACTGGTAGATTCTTTTCACTGGGAACTGAATACTTCTATGTCCATTCCATTCTGTGGACATTAAGAAATCTTGGGCTTCTCGGACTAAGAAACAGAAGCAGTCTTAGCCATCATTGAATGACAGAATTGGAAGGGACCTTAGAGGACAGAATCCAATGCACTCCTGAATGATATCACCTCTACAACCTGCCCAACTAGTGATCAGCCAGCCTCTGCTTGTACATGGCTAATGTCCTTTGAAGGAAAAGGCTCAAATGTCAACCTTAATTGAGAGCCTGCCTGATTCCTCCAGCTGAAGGGTCCCCACCACCACTGCCACTGTATTTCTTTTGTGCATTGTTTTTATATATTCATATTACGTGTATATATTCATATGGAATTTAAGTTCCTTGAGAGCAAACATTGTTTTACATTTGTCTTTGTATTGCCAGTCTAGCACAGGATCTGGTGTGTAAGGAGTGCTTAATGCCTGTCATTCCATTGATTGAGGTAGTTCATTCCTTTTTGGATAACTCTTACTTGTTAGGAAGTTTTCCCTTGGAGTAGCCCTCATCTCCATCACATCCAGCTGTTTCTGTTTCTGCCTTCAGGGACCCAGCAGAATAAATCTAGCCCCTCTTTCACAAGTCTACCCTTCAAATACTTGATGGTAGTTACTGATTCTCCTTCCTTTTGCCCAAGTCTTCTCCTCTTTAGGCTAAAATATCCCTGATTTCTCTTTTGTGCTCTTAATTCAAGGTTTTTCACCATCTGGATCATGTATATGAGAGCATATGTTGAGAGTTGGAAGGGGCACCAGGAGCCATTTTTTCTAGAACCTTCTTTTATTCACAGGGAAAGATACTGAGATTTCTCCCCTTCTTTGTCTAGAGGGTAGTGGAGTAACTCAAGGTCTTATGAAGAGTTTGAGAGATGGAATTTGAGTCGGAGTCTTCTGACTCTAGATGTCAATGGTCCTTCTACTCTGTCATATACTTCAAAACATGTGCTACTCAGAACTAAACACAATACTCCAGATGTGCTATGATCAGAGCAAAGCCCAATAGGGCTATTATGGCCCTATTGGGTTGACTTTTTGGGCAACTATATTCCATCATTGGCTCACACAAAGTCCACATTCCATTTCAATCATCTAATCCAGCCTCCTTTCTACTAGTAATGTAGAAAAAAGCACAGGCTAAAACACAGAATGGAACCAACCCCATGATAAGATACTTCATTCACCTGGTTTTTTCCTATCCAAACAAACATAGCTGTAACAGACAAATTTTTAGCTGTGGAACTTCTCTAAGAACATGGCCCGGGCATCTCATGAATTTAATACCTCATACCCAGGAAGCAATCACCAGCCAGATTTTGATGATGAATGAAAATGATGACACAAATAGCATTGAAGTTTTGAGTGAGGCCATGTTGTTGTTGTTGTTGAGTCATTTCATTCATGTCCAACTCTTGGTGATCCCATCTGGGGTTTTTTTGGCAAAGATACTGGAGGGGTTTGCCATTTCCTTCTCCAGGTCATAGTTGAAAGAAAAACCTTCTCTTTGCCGGGATATGCACTGTAGAATAACAAGGGTGAGAACAGAGTGATGGAAATTTATTTTCATTATTTTCATTCATACCCACAGAGTGACATTGACTCATTTGTGGGCAAAGCAGGACAAATTGCCTTGCCTACTGGTCTTCCTCATTCAGGTTCCCTATTATAATTTTCAATGTGCCATTGGCAATCATTTTTACATCTTAGATGGCTTTGCAACAAGTACCAGGTAGGACCTGCGGATGCCCTTGACAATGGAGCTTCTCATTTTAGCATTTCTAAACAACACATTTCCACCTTCCCAAAACAATTAGGCAGACATTTGATTTTCTCCAAATGGCTTAAAATGTAGTGATAGCTTTAGTTATATACTCTGCTATACGGGCTCTTTGAAAATAATACAAAAAGTAATTGAAAAAAATTCCTTTGAAAGAGAAAATGAATTAGATCCTCTGATGACTCATAGCTAGTTATTAATAATATCCCTAAAGTTCCTATTTTAACTACTTAGTTTAAATACTGATAAGTTTAATGAGATCAAATTAAAGAAGAAACCTTAAAGTTGTGTGTCCTCTAAATTCTATAGCCCTTAGATTTTTCCTGGTTACCCTATGTTAGTTACAGCTCAGTTTCTAATTAGTCATTTCTTTTCTTATTACTTTCAGGTTAATCTTCCTGTTGCTTCTCCTTCTATTGCTTAAGGTTAAAAGATTCTCTGTTATCTGCCCCATATCCTTTCTCTTTTTAAAAGTAAATCCTTCAGGGATTATCCTGGGGCACTTGGTGAGAAAGGAAGAGAGGAGAGTAGGGTATTTGAATCATCTTGGGCTAAGGTAAACCTGGGGGAAAGTTTCAGAGGAAAAGGGCCATTTTGGATCCAAGCGAAAGGCAATAATACCAAACTGGGTCATTCGTTTAAGGGTAGACATTTCTACATAAGGGCATACTTTAATTAGATGTAAATAAATAGGACATTGTTCTTCACTTTAAAGTTACCCAGTAAAGAATGATCCCTTAACAATACTTGACATAGAGTTACTGGACTTGGGATTGAATCCTGTCTCAGCCCCTCACTACTTATGGGACCATCACCAACTTAATTAGCCTGTGTATTCCTCAGTTTCCCTACTTGTGAAGGTTGGACCAGATGACTTCTGAAGTCCCTTATAGTGCTCAATCTATGATTCTAAATTGTAAAGTAAGACATTGAACATTTTCAAGGGAAACCAAACTGGATCTAATTACTGGTCTCAGAATTTGGTAGCCGCAAGGGGGATCAAAATTTCAATGTTGGTCAGAGAGCAATTAGTGCCATAATCTGTGGTATGATCAAATGCCTCATTTTGACCTTATGAGAGAATTCCAGAAAAACGGAGTCCTGTCACTTTCCTCAAGTCTCCAATTGCATATACGGCCCTTCGAAGTCTTGGCTGCCACAAGTTAATTCTAAAATTACTTAGGTAATACTCTTAGCTGTTGCAAATAGGAACTTTGGGTTTAACAGAGACTGGTAATAGTGATTAGTTGCTATTTAAATTTCAGTTTTAGTACATAGACTCAAATCTCATTTAGAGAACCTCCATCTCATTTCCTTCCCCACAAAGTACCTGATATTTTCAGTTCTTTGCTTTCATTTCTAATTTGTACGTGTGTTTCCTTTTGATTATGGAAACTGACATATCCCTTTTTTTCCTTGGGAGGTTTCCAACACTTTTAAATGGATGAGGGCCCTACTCTTTCAGTTTCTTTATGAAGGAAAGAAATAAGAAATTACTTGTATTTCATAGTTGTAACTGAAAAACCAAGTCAGGTCAAGTTAAGAAGCATTCTCTGTGTTGTCAGAGACAGATTAAATTTAATAATTTGAAATTTCCTCTTGAAATTTGGTACTGGTAATTTGATTCTCTTCTTTTTTTAATCAAATTAACCAATACTCTTATCTATTTTATTTGTTTTTTTTTCATAGAACCAGCTGCTAGTCTTATTTATTAGTTCAATAGTTCTTTTACTTTCAATTTTATTAATTTCTCCTTTAATTTTTTAGGATTTCCAATCTAGTCTTTAATTGGGGATGTTTAATTTGTTCTTTTCGTAGTTTTTTTAGTTGCATGTCCAGCTCATTGATCTGCTTTTCCCCTATTTTATTGATATAAGCATTCAAGGATATAAAATTTTCCCCTGAGTACTACTATGGCTATATCCCATAAGTTTTGTTATGTTGTCTCCTCATTGTCATTCTCTTCAAAGAAATCAGTGATTATTTCTATGTTTTGTTCTTTGACCCATGCATTTTGAAGAATTAGATTATTTGGTTTCCAATTTGCTTCTCCACGAATCCTTATTGATTATAATTTTTATTGCCTTATTATCTGAAAACTTGCATTTATTATTTCTGCTTTTCTGTATTTGGTTGTGAAGTTTTTATGCCCTAGTAAATGGTCAATTTTTACGTATATACCATGTGCTGCTGAAAAGAAGTTATATTCCTTTTTATTCCTATTCAATTTTCTCCTGAAATCTACTAAATCTAACTTCTCTACCTGAAATTTGAGATAATACTTGCCATTTATTTGTATAAAGAACTATTTTCAAAAAAAGTTGTTATAAACTCCTCCACTGAACGTGTGGTAGCCTGGTGTAGCTTCCAGAGTAGGAGAGTGTGGCTTAGTGATATTTAAAGCAAATAATTCATGCTTAGGACTCACTCACATCAAGACTCTTTCCCTGGAAAGTCAGAAATATCCACTATTACATCATTTAAAAATACCTCATTACATTTTAAGCGAGTATAACTTTTAAAAATCTTTTTTTAATGATTAGCTAAGTGGCCCAGTCGATAGAGAGCCTCATCTGAAGTCAGGAAGATTTGAGTTCAAATCCAGCTTCAGACATTAGTTGTGTATCCTTGGGCAAGTCACTTGACCCCTGTTTGTCTCGGTTTCCTATATGTTAAAATCAGGATCATAATAGCACCCTCGTCCCAGGGACATTGTGAGGCTCAAATGAGATGATAATTGTAAAGCAGTTAACATTTGTGTAGTACAAAAAGTGTTATATATTATCATACAAAGAAGTATAAATGGATACTTGGGATTTGTATTATTTAGACCCTCAAATGCTTACATAGCAAAGGCTCTGGAGCAGCAATTCTTGTTTTAAAAATATTTGATAACCATATTTCAATACAATTGGCTTCATGTATAATTCTATGCTTTTTGTGCCTTCTTTATGTTGAAGAATCCATAGATCTCACCTGACAACCTGAGTTTCCTCTTCAACAAAATGGAGATGACAGTTGTACCTACCTCACAGACGTCTAAGTATCAAATTAGAAAATATATGTGTAGTATTTCGGAAGTTTCTTAAAGTGGTATATCATGTTAGCTGCTAGTAGTAGTAGTAGTAGTAGTAGTAGTAGTAGTAGTGGTAGTGGTAGTGGTAGTGGTAGTGGTAGTGGTAGTGGTAGTAGCAATAGCATCAGTGTTATAAACATTATTACTGTAGAACAATTGGAAACAAAATTATCTTTTCCCCCTCCTTCTGCTCAGTTCTGTGTGAGATGGATTTCTATAACCAAAGAGATTTATAACTCTTAAGAACTATGTATGAGCTGTTAAAATTATTGTCTAGTTGCAATTCATTCAAGTGAACATCAAGAATCCATTTTTATGGTTGCTTTTTCTAAGAAAAAGGAGAAAGCACCCTCCAACCTATTTCTGCCCCTAAGTCAAAAGTTGCCCAGATTTACTTTTGACCCCAGGGTTGTTTTATTTTATGATCCTTCTGTGAACTTCTGAAGGCATAATAGAGCTTTTTTCTTTCTCTTTGTGTGTGTGTGTGTGTGTTTCTCTTTTCCCTCCCTACCTGTGGGAATTTCCACTGGGGAAAAGATTCTCTTACTTCCCCAGGTTACATGCTTATCATCATGAAGACATGGGCAAGGGAAGGAACTTCTGAATAGCATTTCTACCCCCCTTTTGGTTGTTTCCCCCCCTGGCCCTATGGTATTTCTTTTCTAGATCCTCAGAAACTATCACTGTCTGAACAGATGAATTTGGGAGAAAAATAGGTGCTTTATTTCCCCCCATACAAATTGTATCAGATGTGGAAGGAAGTTGTTGCCTCCTGTTAGTATTAATATTAAGAATTCTACCCAGAGCAAATTAGAATAAGTTTAAGGAATTGGAATAGTGGACATGATGAAAATGTGGAATTCAGATTTCTTCCTTGGATCCATTCAATAAAATTTATGAGCACTTGTAATAGTTAAATTTCTATTTTCAAAGATTCATGAGACTTGGAAAAAGGAAGGAAAGGAGAGAAAGAAGAAAGAAAGCAAAGAAGGGAGAGAGGAAGGAGGAAAGAGAAGAGGAAGGGAAGGAGAGGGAGAAAGATAAAAAAGAGAGAGGAAGGAAAGTATAAGGAAAGATAAAGGGAGGAAGGAAAAAGGGAAAGAAGGGAGAGGGAAGGAGGAGCGAAAAAAGGAAATATGCATTTAGTAAGCCTTATGATGTACCAGGCACTGTGCTAAGTGCTTTACAAATATTATCTCATTTGATCTTCATAAAAACTCTGAGAGATAGGTGCCATTATTATCTCCATTTTACAGATGAGGAAACTGAGACAAAAAGGTTAAGTGACTTGCCCGTGGTCACACAGCTAGTATCCTGCAGTTGGATTGAGATAAGCCTTCTATTTGGTACTTTACTCTTCATAACTTCGCAGTGAAAGAAGAGATTAGAGTTCATTTCTAATGTTTCTAATCCTTCATTCTTAATTTTCATCTACTTCTAATTGACAGAGAAAGGCAACATATAATAGTGAATAATGATTTTTTTTTTAAAAAAAGACTAGTCTTGATGCCAAGAAGACCTTTGTTCCTGTTTAGCATCTGATACATCCTGGCTGGGTGACCTTGGGCAAGTTACTTCACTTCTAAGTACCTAATGCAGCTCCTAATTGTATAAGTTGCAGGGAAGGTGCCTACCTGCCTTGATAGAAGGAGCTTTCTCATCTGGGAATTCCCTCCTCCTTCTTCTCCCTCTGATATTCCCCTTCTTAGTCTAGCCAGTAGCTCTCCTGCTCACAGACAGGTGCTCCATTATCAAGCTGCAAATTGTTTTCTATCCAAGGATTACCTGCCAAAACCCAAATACCTTTGAGAATCTGCATCTCAGAAAAATGACCAATACTTAATTCTGGAGTTTGCAGACAGGATGCAATGGGGTTTTATTTGAAGTTGAAGAATTGTCTCCCTAAACCCACAACCCAGATACATTCCCAGCCCTGGCTGAAATCAATGGGCAAATTCTCACTGTGTTACTGGAGTTTTATTAGTATTTTACAACTAGGTGTATATTCTGACATTTTACCAATGATATGTATTACAGGATGTGACATACACTAAGTACATTAGCAGCCTTCTCTGTGTTCCCTTAGCATGTTTAATGTGTCTAGAGGTGCTCATTGACCTAATGAAATGGAAATCCAGAATGACCACCAGAGAAAGGAGCACCCCCTATCCCTAAATCATCGATGAGGAGTTAATATCATTGATTGTTCCCTAAAAATCCTGCACAGGAGACTCTGGTGAGATTTCAAAGCAGTGATGTTCTAGCTTAGTACTCAGATAATCATGCTGGAACCCTGGCTGACTCTTCCCCTTTCAGCAAAGTCCTCCTTTTCTCATAGGTTAGGTCCTTAGTAGAACGAGGATAAATGACAGTCATTAGGGCTCTTTGGAGCATGGGTGGGGGTGAGGGAAAAGAAGATTGTGATCCCAAGGTCCCCTGTCCTGTGAAATATTCTGATCCGCAGAATGATGAGTTAATTCAGCTGGAACAATGAGAGTTCATCAAGGTTTGTGGTTTATCTGAAAATCGAATTCCTGTAATTTCATATGCCATCTGATTTTCTGTCCACTTAGTTTAGAGTTTAGACAGCCGTGGTCCTTTATCGCCCATGAATCTTATGCCTAGGAAGGGAAAAGTAGGGAAACTGAACATTTGTAATTTAGCCATTGTTGAGCTTTGTAGCTTTAAAATAACTATAACAAAAAAGGCCTTAGAAATCTCTAAGTAAAGGAGCTTTCAGATAATATTGATAACATGCTGATGTTAAAAGTTATTCATTCATTTGAAAAGTATTTATCAGGGCACTTGTGGAGACAGCACTGGACCTAGGGTTGGCAAGACCCACGTTCAAATCTGATCTCAGATTGGTTGTTGGTCCCTGGGCGAGTCACTTTACCTGTCTGCCTCAGTTTCCTCAATTGTGAAATAATAATAGCACTTCATGGGGTTTTTGTGAAAATCTTCACAAAATGAGCTAACAAGTCTGTCAATTATTTGAGGCAAGAATCATTCCTTCCATAACTCTATCTCCCCTAAAGAAATGAGTAGAGAGAAAAGGTACTGCGTAAGTAGTGATTTGGTTAATCATTGTGAAAAGTCATAGAAAAGAAACCTTCAAGGGGTGTGTGCCTATACGATTGTAAGCTTGTTGAGGGCAAGCACAGTATTTCTGTTCTTTTTAGCACAGTACCTGGCACATAATAGGCATTTAATAAATGTTTTCTGATCAACTGTAAATGCTACTTTCAGTTTCTCTGTTATCAAAAGTGCTTTTCATTGGTCTTGTAGAGGATGCCCTATTTTATTTCCTAAATAATTAGCTCTTCTTATCTGCTCAGCCATGGCACCAGAGTGGGATGGATTTCTAAACCTATCTCTTCCTTTATTTAATGAGATTTTTTTTCCCTGGTCCTATAAGTTCACCAGTGCAAAGAATTCCTTGCATAGAGGAAGACTAGCTTTTCATCTGTAACTTTTCTTCTCATGGAGAACACGAGGGTTCCATGGTGACTTGCCCAGGTTCACAGAGTCAGCTTGTCCTAGAGATGGGACTCGACTGACTCCCAAATGGCTGTGTATCCATGCTATGTCTCTATTCAGTGATGAGCTTTCTATCAATCCAATACTGTCCAGCAAACTAACCAAGAAATCTCTCCCTTCTCTATCATTTCCCTGTTTCTCTTGATAGCACCGCCATTTTCCCAAGGCACCCAACTGTAAACCTTGCTGCCACTATAGTTCATCACTTGTCAAGTCCTAGCAGTTCCTCCCCTACAATGTTTCTTCTGTCTGTCCCCTCCATTGCACTCCCACCACCCTACCTACTTCTGGCCCTCTTCACCTTTCCAGCTATTACGATAGTTTCTTACAATGACTTCCTGATGCCAGTCTCTCCCCACTCCAATCTACCTTTCAAAGGGCTGCCAAGTTATTTTACTTCATACTTGTTCCTGGATGGGATGCTGGTCTAAGAGCAAGAAAGGCTTAGGATCAAAACTCCTCCCTAAACATGGAATTGCTGTGTAGTTCTAAACTAGTTACCCAACCTCTCTGGGCCCCAATTTCCCCCTCTATGAAATGACTCCTTAGCTCCCAAGCTGTTGAAAAGGAAAAGAGAGCTGTTGGCCTTCATTATCAACTTCCAAGTCCTTCTCCCTGTTCTGATGGAGTCTCCTTTTCAGGCCTAACTTGACCATTTACTCATCTTTTGAGCTCATTTCATGGTGTCCTTCAGAACCTTATTCTTTTGCCAACAAAGTCTCTTATATTATCAAAAATTTCAACCAAAGCTCCTTTTCCCAAAAATTGCTTTCTACCTCCTTGATTGACAACATTAAAAAACAAACAACCTAACACCTTCTGTCTTAGATCAGTTCCAAAGGAAAAGAGTGGCAATGACTTCCCAAGGTAGGAAATGTCCGAGGCTAGATTTGAACCCAGGTTCTCCTGACCCCAGGTCTGGCTCTGTATCCACTGTGCCACCTATATGTCCCTATGGCCAGCAATAATTCATCCCCTTGCCATCTTTCCCCATGATTCACAAAGGCAGGGAGAGGGTTGCCATAGTCCTTTTCCACTGCAATTTATCCAACTTCCTTTTGAAATAAAACCCCATGTTTGGGAGTCCCTGCAAGTTGTCTGTTTTCTGCCTTCCCCCCATCCATAGTGCTTTCCTTTACCTTCCCAACTTCCTCAAAGTCTTTAGGGACCTGCTCCAGATCTTCCTCTTTACCTCTTCCCTTGCTGTCATACTTGAGATGCTCATGCCTGTTCTGAAGAACTGCCAGTATCATGATTATAACAGCCTCTTCAGTGCTGCTGTTCAGTCCTTTCAATTGTGCCCATCTCTTCATGACTCTATTTGAGGTTTTCTTGGCAGAGATACTGGAATGGTTTGCCATTTCCTTCTTCTGCTCATTCTACAGATGAGAAAACTGAGGCAAACAGGGAAAAGAGATTTATCCAGGGTCACACAGCTAGTAAGTGTTTGAGGCTGAATTTGAACTGGGTTTTCCTGATGCTTGACCATTGTCCTTTTTCACCACCCCCCTTCCCATAATATCCCCTTACTCAACTCCTTCCATGCTTCAGCTATTGAGATCCTGGTCATCCTGCTCCTCCAGGAATCCTTGCTTTCTCAGCTAAAGGAAGTCTTCTCTTCCTCAATTTGTTAAACCTTTTTCTTATTCTAATTTTCTTATTCTAATTCTAATTATTCTAAGTTTTCTTATTCTAATTCTACCTCTAATTCTAATATTTCTCATTCTAATTCTCATTCTAATTCCAATTCCATGATTCTTAGTGGTTTTTTTTTTTTTAGTCAGTCAATCAATTAACAATCAATTTAAGTGCCTACTAAGTGCCAGGCCCTGGGCTAAGGGAATGCCTAGGCTAGAGGGATACAATTCTTGGCCCAGAGCTCACTTCATAAAGGGAGGAGGTGACAAATAGATCTAAGTGGGCTTGTCTCCCACCACTACTAAATTATTAGCCACTTAAGGACAAGTTTTGTCACATGTTAATCTCTATAATCTTAGAAGCAAGCTCAGCACTTGACTCATAGTAGGGAATGCTGATTCTAGGCAAAAATTATAGGCAAAACCCAAACCAAAACAAACAAGTAAAAACTTAAAATTTTGCTAATCTTCACTGAACCAATATTGAAAGGGGACTGCTTTTTGTAAGGTCCTGTCTTAGGAAAGGAGAGGGGTGAGAATAAAGCTTAAGCCCAGCTCTTATCTTTTACCCTCATTCAGTGGAAATGGAGGGAGAAGAAATAAAAATTTTTTATTTTTATATTTATATTTATTATTTAAATTATGTCTTAATATTTTATATTTTTATTACTTAATATTTTTATTTATACATGAATGCATAAATAAGATCTAGCATATAATTTATTTATATGTGAATATAATAAATATATTGTGTTTTATTATACATAAATATATAATACATTAAATATTTTATTATATATAAATATAATAATAAAATATATTTTATATCTTATATAAAATATAAAGATAATTTAATATTTAATTAAATATGTTTATTATTTAAAAGAAAGAAAAATGAAAAAATAAAATAATAAAATCAATAGTAATTGCTAACATTTATATGATGTTAAGATTTGTAAAGCACTTTACATATATTTTTTCAGCAATCAGATCACTCAGTGGTGGTGATATATGCTATTATGATCCCCTTTTTACAAATAAGTAAACTGAGGCCTAGAGAGATAATGTGATTTGCCCAGAGTCACACCGCTAGTCAGTGTTTGAGGCAGCATTTGAACTCAGGTCTTCCTGACTCCAAATCTAGCCTTCTGTTTGTGATCTGTCTGAAAATAATAGATTTCAGCAAAGGGAGAAATAACTAGGCTAGAGGGTTATTTAGGTTAGGACAAGATGAGCAGAACTCAGGAGTAAAGACCATGTGAGTCGCTGAAGAATTATACAGGGGGATGGATGAAATGAAAAGGATCCGG